>NW_027188350.1:0-25058 GCF_041381155.1 Argopecten irradians | reverse complement strand
TATAAAAATCCCTGCAAGTGTTGTAGAATATTATAACAATTTTCTAACTTCGGTACAATACCAATATGTTCCATTCATCGGGTAGGCCTAGGTATAGATCCCATATCTTGAAAACTTATCATTGTTTGACTACCAAAAAAATGAATACATGTATTATTCTAAACTGACGGGAAAATCCAGCAATGTCATCTACCTCCTCTCGTGTAGGAAATGCACAATGCAATACGTTGGGGAAACCGGTGGTCCACTCAACGTCAGAATCAACAATCACCGCTGGTCTATCAAACAGAACAAACCTGACTATCCGGTTGCCAGACATTTCAACTTGCCCATCCATAGTTGGAAAGACATGCAGGTGATTGCAATTGAGCACTGTTCCTACTGGACACAAACCAAGCGTCGATCGAGAGAGAGATTCTGGATTACCTATCTACAGACCCGCTATCCCAAGGGCATTAATGAACGTTAAATATACAAACTGACATCAATTGATCACTTGCTCTTCAATTAATTATCCCTACTTCCAGCATTTTCTCGTTCTGTTCTACGCGTTTTTGATCCTTTACATATGCTGCCCAGCAAAAGGCGACTAAATTTGGGACTTTGCTTCTTTGCAAACACACCGAGGAAATAGGCGACTAAATTTGCATCCTATACCAATGAGCACCATAAATAAATTTCGCCACACATTTGACGTCACACACGTTCACACGTGGCACGCTTTCCAGTCATCGCTCATATTTTAGCGTTCTGCCGAACAGCATGGATAAATTTGTGTAGATCCGGCCTTCGGCTGCCACTTGCCGAAGGGTTAATTGCGCTCCATTGTGCTATATAGTTTAATATCTGTCTGCTTTGTCCCGCATTACTGTTCGTATCCTATTATGTAATCGTGTTCGTTTTGTATGTCTTGATAAAGGGGCAGATCGCCTCGAAAATTTGACAATTTTGTTTTGTCCACACGGTTGGAATTACTTCCTTGTCCCATATTATTCTAAACCTAACATGTACTGGTATTTTAACTCCAGAAAGAATATTTCTCCATTAATATCATTATTTTGTAATAGAGTTTTCAAATAATAGATTTATAATGGGTTATCATTTTTAATGGCATTTGAAATTTACATAATTTTAAAACAATAACAAAATTGCAATTTTTTTTTTCAACATTTATCTTCACTTTAAGTATATTGTTTTGTGCTGTAAAATGTTTCTAAATTGACCTAAATTGCACTACAGTATTAAAACTATTAATTATAATATAGTTAATGAAATACAACAAAAATATATATATATGTACATATCTATGGTGCAGTATTTATGATGCATGAATTATGAAGGAATTTGTAAATGCATATGGATTTAGAAAATAAGCAGAGAAATGACATACATTGTAAATGTAAGAACCCCTTTCCTCCTCAGGTTTTAATGTGTAATTAAGAAACTCTTTATATATTTTATATCTAATACTTGTCTTATAGTTCAGTACAAGTTACTTTCAATGTGATGCTGATTTAGATATAAAGGGATTAGAAATGCGTGTACTTCAGTATTTTCCTAAAACGCCATTTTGATGTGGTCATCTAGATTCTACATAAATATTGTGTCATATTTACACAACACTTAATTTAAAAAAAAATCAATATAAATGTAGGTTAACTAACTAACTAACTACAAACAATTGATTTAAGTTTTAAAAAACACTTTTGGGGCATGTCATGATTTGTAATATTTTTAAATGATGTGGATTTTTATAGTACTAATTTACCAATACATTATATATAAATAAATCAATTATTTGATTATTTTCATTATATGATTTTTAACTGATTACATGCCATAGAAAATATCACCTATAATAGGCCTAGTACTGTAGTTTATTTTTATTAGCTGGCATACAAATGCCATGTGATTGTACAGTAGATCTATGTCTACACATGAAAAAAATATCCTGGCAACCCAAGGAAAAATGTTATATGCGACAATATTATACAGATATAAATAGACGTATAGACCTCTTACTTATGAATTAAATTTTTAACGTTTTAATTCTTAAATCGTCTTTCATATTCTCGGTTAGGCCTACCCATATACCTTCTATATCGCTCTACGGTCCTACGACTGGTGTACATGTACACATGTATGCGGTAAATATTCATTCAAACCGGTTATATTGCTGAATCTGACTTGTAAGATCGTTATTTTCGTCCAAAAGAGCATATTTTATCCAAGACTTAACAGAAAAAGAAATCTCAAAGCTAATTTATCTACTTAAACAGACGCGGGCGTAAACATTTCACTGTACCACCCGAGTCACGTGGGTTTGTTTGTATCCAAAATGCGAAATCACGTCGAATCTCTCGCACTTCCGCTATCGAGCCGTATTCATAAGCACATACACATGTACTTGGTAGACCTTCTCCCAAGCATGCTGCAGGTCCAATATCAGGTCTCTAAGCATATTAGTTATTGACAATAAGCCGTTTAAATATATAGGCTTATTTTATCCCAATGACTTTGTATGGCAGCCAAGGTCATTCATTTATTCAAGCGTGCTAAATTTCAAGTACCTAAGCCTTTTAGGTATTCACAAGTCATTTCAAATTCTTAGATTTTCCGAGGTTGCTCAATAGTTTAGCCTATTTGACCCCTGTGATCTTGAATTGCAGTCAAGGTCATTCATTTGAACAAACTTGGTAGCTTTTTATCATGACAACCAATATCATTTTCTCGTTTAGAATGCATGTGGCTATTGAATATAGTAATAAGTAATTAGAATATGCGCTTAACTAAGCCGGCAACGCCCCTGCCAACAGTTTTCACACTACTCAACAAATAGGAAATCACACCTGATCGCTCATGTTCATATTCCTTTCTTACTTTTGATCGCATAATGCCATCCGAGAGCAGCGTTTTGTATTTTTTATCCATTTCAGCGAGGAGTTGTTGCTCTCTCCGTCGATATTCTTCTCTACATTTCCGCTCTCGCTCTTCGTATTCCTGTTGTCTTGTTTGATTTTCCTCCTTATATTTCCACTGCTTTTTCACAGCTTTATCAAACCGATCTTGTAATTTTCTCAGCATTTCCATCAAAGCTGTCTGTTTTTCGTTCTCTTGTTCTCTTCTTAAATGTTCGTTTTGCCTCCAAAAACCTTCATAGTTTTCATTTTTCAGTGCATTTTCCCTTCCGTGTCTGCTACTTTCCAGCGTTATCTTTTGATACGGTTCTTCATTTCCCGTCATTGTTGTATATCGTTGTTCCTGTCTCCAATCTTCGTGTTGTAATTTCTGGTATGGTGCAGGCGATGTCATTTCCCTATTGGTGTTTTGGGACAAGTTGCTTTCCATTACCATGTCATTGGGTCGTTTCCGTTTTGCGATTTTAATTCTTTTTTCAAGCTCAGTGATTCGTGCATGTAATTCATTTTCTTTAGTCAGACTTTCGCGTGCACTTTTATTCTGTTCTCTCTGGAGGTCTTCTAGTTGGGTCTGGAAATTGTCTTGCAGCGTCTGCCTAATCTGTTCTTTTTCGAGTTCCTTTTCTTCAATCTGCTGGCGTTTCATTTCTTCCAATCTTCTCCTGTACTGTTTCTCCGCTTCCTCGTACATCTCATTCGAATAGCACTTGCCACCATTCTTGGCGGTGATATCGCATACTAGTTGAATCAGTTCCCTTGCATCTTCTTCCTTATCGGTTGATTGGCTGTTGTCAAACGCAAGGTATCTCTGATTGCATTTCCTCAAGATAGCCTTTAAAGGAAGGCTTGGATCCTGGATACAGTTCTGTATTGTGGTGTTTTGCAGGTCCAAGTCCTTCTTCTAAGTAGTTAGCAGTACTAGTCATTTGATTAATACATATGTCGTCTACCTAATGATATCAGACATAACGTGGTCGACCTCGTAATACTGCTATATCTTTTGTAAAACCCTTTCCTACGGGTATCCCACGAACTCGACGGCATGGCCGCGGTCACCAGGTGTCCGTAATACCCAAATGCTTTTAACATTTCTCACTTTGGTCTCATCTTAATTGGACAGGGATTTGTATCATATTATTTCCGGAGTATTCGACAAGTTAAAATAGGGTGTTTTCCTCAAGCGCTTATGCGCATTCATGACGAGCATTTTGTGGTTGACTGTAGTCATAGTCACCGAAACTAAAGTTGCGTACCGCGGTAAGTGCACAGTTGGGGTGACTAACCGCGCGGATCGTTGTCCAGAAAAAGGGGGGATCCTTTTTATTATACCGTTTTCGATAGCTTCATTCTCTAGGTATACTGTCATTAGATGTTCAATCCCTGCCAATTGTATACATTGAACTTAAGTTGTAAATTGTTAATATTATTGACCCGTTGAAAGGGGTGTCACTATATGCTTTATGCCCCGTTTCTTCATTATAAAACCTTTTGGTTTAAAAGGCATTATAAATTGTATGTTTTGCTTTAGGGTGCTTATACTTCCTTACTTGTTATGGGACTAGTCGTAGGTATCAATCTACTGTTTGCACTATAATACTTTGGTCTAATTTTATGTCTTCGAAAGCATAAATAGTTAAGATTTAACTTCGACACCCCAATAGGTATTAAGCTTGATCGTATTTTTCTGTGTCCATTAACTATTACAAATTATTATTATTTCTTAATAAATATATTATGAATACTGACATTCACATGTTAAAAGGAATCTCGTCTCATTATCAATTCAATTGGTATCGAAATTTGTCATTTTGTCATGAAAGGCGAAAAATGCATGTATCGGCTCCGTTTAATAGGCTTGTTTTGTCTATTGGTTTCCTGCAGCTTTTACATTAGTTAACTTTAAACAAGTTTGACAAAGGTTTGGATCTGTTAAAGGACTATCTTCTGTTTCATTGTTTTTTGGTTACTTTAACCCGAGACTAGTGGTATGTGTTATAATACCCACTTTGTAAAAAATAATATCGCACTTTGTTAATTTTTTTGCCTTATGTGCGTTAAATAGTTGCTGCATAATATCAACCGCACTTTTGAAAAAACTAAATCAGGAGTGCCGTTGTCTTGCTCACTGGGGAATTTTATCAACGCACTTTGAAAAACGAGTTGGGGACAAAGTGCAATATTTCTTTTCTTACTGCTTCGCTTGTTTAAATATGTGGCGTGTGCACAATTAGTTTCTAAACCCCGATAATGTATATATAAGGTAATTAGTTAAAAGTGTCCGTGTAATTGTTGTTTGTAAACCATAAACCTCCACAGTGTCATACAGTAGCTTTGAATATGCTATCGATGATTTGACGAATGAAGTGTTGCGTGATTATGTGATGTTTTGTTTTTTAAGATATGGATTGATTCGACGACCGACGGTGACGACATTACACGAATACTGCTCGTTACCTAACGTATACCCACAGTCCCATATTTGGTTCTACTTTTTGTTAGTTTAGTGTTAAAATTTAATAATTTTTATCATATATTAAGTTAACGTGGCGTGTGTTTTTTGATATTTCCTCTCTAGTTAGTTAAACTTATCGTAGAGCCTTTAGGTTTTTAATTAATGACAGTAGGGCTAATGGACACCCTCCTAAATTTGTTTTGATTGATATTGTATCTAGAAACGATGAAATTGTTGTAGTTTCTATGAATGGGAATGTTCAATACAGTTTTTTGTTTTTTTTTAGTCTCATATATCTGTCAGTTAGTACAATTATATCATATGCAAAGCATTTGTTGTTTTCTGGTTTTATACATAATATTGTGGTTGGAACTCACGAAATTGTTGCATGGTTATATTGGGGTGCTAGTCGGACATGGCTAGCGGGAGGATGTTTAAATAGTCTGTTGTAAGAATTGGAACTTATTATGTTCATGGTTTGTGGTTTATTATGGAAAGTGGGTGTTGATTGCTTGTGTAGTTTTTGTTATGGGGTCATTGGGTGGACTGGTGTGAGTGGTTAGGATTTTATGGAAGGAGTCATATGTGTGCTATAAAGGGTTACTTATCTTTTGGGGAAGCGAACAAATCTTGGGTCAAGTGTCCACGTTAACATTTACATGTTTTTATGGCATGGCAGACGTCACTAAATATAGCACACAATACTCTAATTTGCATCTTATTCAGATTCATGGTTTCATTAGGTTCCTTATTGTTGTATTCGATATCTTGTGTATGTTTGCATGATGCATTATATGGAATTAGAAAAGGCTTTGGGAGGATCTAAATTTACAGGTACGGTACGTTTGCAGCGGGTTTTCAACGGTTGTAAACGGGGCGGGGGGTGTGGGTGGGACATTTGGCATTTGAGATTAATAGGGCGAGGTGGGATGGGTTTTTACGGTAGCAAGGCCGAAAAGGAGAATATTTTTTTTTGATCTGTATGGGGGGAAGGGTCTTGGGCGCTGATATTCGTTAAGGGGGGTGTTCGGGGTGATGGCGGCGGTCAGTACAGTTTAGACAGGTGAAGTTCAATTATGGGCGGTTGATTTACTTATTGGCACATAGCTTTTGGGATTTACACTTCATCAATACATCAATCTTACCACATATACATCATATCCGCATCTTTACATAATGTTCATTTGCTTGTGCGCATGTCTGGCGCGATTTAGGTGCAAGAAACTAACACGCCTGTAAATGTTACGTGTGACGTTTATCTTGGTAATTTAGATAATCTAAACGCAATTAATCTGCACCGCCTATAGTTCAGATGCAATCAATGTACATTAAAAATGTTTTTAATGATAAGATATATAAAATTATATGAAAAGGGAAGAAAACCAAAAAACGCTTTAAAGGGACTAAATCGTTGAAAAAAAATCTCTTGTAATAAAAGATAAAAATAATAGTTAAAGTTGTGTACTTTGTGTTAATAACAAAATTAATAAGTTTATATAAACCATTTTAATGTTGACAAACATTGCCAATTTTTCCAATATAATTTTGTTATTTTGATAACTTTTTAATTTCAGGTATAAGAGCGTTTATAGGAAGTAAAAATACCTAAGAAATCTATGTAAATGTAATTATTTAGTCCCTTTAATTAACGAATATGTGGGTTTTGAAACACTGCTACCCATATCGTGCGTTACATCAATTAGGCCATGGGCTAGGAGGGTCCCACATGCACCCCCCCCCAAACCTCCGAACCAATATTTTTCTGAACCCTTATGACCCACTGATCACAAATCCAAATGTTAACATTGCATAAGTTGGGATGAACTTCCGGTTATGACGTCATCAAGATGGCCGCCATCTCGAATTTCACTAAAAATTGAAAAAAAATAGTCATAACATTAACATTTTTCAACCGAAGTAGACAAATGAGGTATCAAAATGACCACATTAGAACAACAAATACATATCAGGACCAAAAAATCCAATATATGTAGTGATTTCTACGCAGGAAATGAAAAAATCGGATTTAAAGCTCAAAAATGGTGATTTTTCAGCAAATTTTTCATATTTTGTTTGACGCATCAAAAATGTTTCCCAACAACAATCTATTATTTCTAATAAGTTTTTTGACCACTTATCAATCAGTTTAAACAACAACAACAACAAAAACCAATGTTAACATTGTATAGGTTCCGGTTATGACGTCATCAAGATGGCCACCATCTCGAAAAAAACGAAGAATAGTCCTAACACTAATATTTTTCAACTAAAGTAGACAAATGTGGTATCAAAATGACCACAATAGAACGACAAATACATATCAGGACCAAATAATCCAATATGTGTAGTGATTTGTACGGAAGAAATAAAAAAAATAATCTTTTAAGCTCAAAAATGGTGATTTTTCAGCAAATTTTTCATACTTGGCTTGACGCAGCAGAAATGTTTCCCAACAACAAATTATTACTCGTAATCAGTTATTTAAACTCCTATCAATCAGTAAATTAAAAAACAACATCAAAAATATATAGAAATGCAAAAAAAGAATTATTGTTATATCCTCAATTTTGTAGATTAGCATTGTCTCAAAAATAACACAACACCTACTGATAGCGTAACAAATGTAACCTAAGCTAAGCCGGTGTTTCCGTTAATATCATTAATAGTTCCCAAAGCGTTTGTGTCTTTGAAAATGAGCACATTCATTGTTTATTTCCTATGCATAGCATAAGCAAAATGTCAGATGGTTACTACAATGTCACTAAATAATATGTCTTTCACTGGTTCTCAATGATAACCATTATCATTGTGCGTGCTTTCTCGCCTCACTGACCTATCCACTGAAGAGACTCGGCATATCTGGTAGCTGGTACATGCAGTCCGAATCAGAGTACTCGAGATATCAGTATCCAATTCGTCGAAAGCCAGATCGACGTTTTCGATGTCGATGAGCTCATGTGACACTGCATTACCAGTGTTGTTCTAGCCTTTTATGACCCATCCATGACCAGAGTTCATATCAGAAACAACAGGTTCAGGGATGTGGGATCTCTTTCAGATTGTAACATATCGTATGTATATGCTGTTTCAGACTTCTCCGGCATAATGGAAATTACACCAAATGTTCTCCTTAGCACATAACTCCATAATTTGTATGAAGTACTATTCATCAATCTTGTGGACCCTCGTGCAACCATAAATGGCACAGGTGATATCATTGAGGTCATTAATGAGGACATAAATGTTAAATGTTTTTCATTGGTCTGACTTTCCCCGCTCCGTGTAAGGTGCTGGTTGTGTCACATCTGGTATATGCGCAAAGAGACCATTGAAGACTCTCCAGTAAAAAGTTCTCTAAAGTGCTTTCCAGACTTGGCAAAGAGTGAAACTTCACTGCAGACCTCATTTATGACCTCAAAGAATCCGCCTGTGCCACCTATGGTCACTGAGGTTCACAAGAATGAGGAATTGTGCTTCATACGAATTAAGGAGAACCAACTCAATCCTCCGCAGATGTTGATCTGGTGTCTTTTCCATCATGCCGGGGAAGTCTGGAACATAATATAAGATATGTGAATCTAGGTGAAACTAGGTTGGAAACAGGAAGAGCTCCCACATCCCTGAAACCGATGTTTCTGATCTTAACTCTGACCATGGACAGTTGACAAGTTAGAACCACGATGGTAACCCGGTAATGTAATGTCACATCAGGTCACCGAGGTCGAAGACGACTCTCTGGCGAGAAAGCACGCACAACGAAAATGATTAGCATTAAGAACTAGTGAAAGAAATATGTGACGCTGTAGTAACCATCTTATATTTCCTTGCGTTATACACAGGAAATAAACAATGGATGTGCTCATTCTAAAAGACACCATATGTTTCGAAAAGTGTCATGGTATTTACGGAACTTTAATTTGATACCCTATAGCTATTAGTTAGCGTTTTGCTGTAATAATTCAGTTTGAGAGGCTACTAGTCTACACAATTTCGAACATGAAAATGGATTATTTTGAAGTCCCACTTAGATATTCAGCCAACTTTAAATTCAAATTTGTTAAGATATAAATCGTCAATAGCCAATGTTATATTCAGGAAATTCCAAGACACCAGGAAACTGTAGTGTTAGCGGTTTGGAAAAAATAACAATCATATGCCGCATCCGGTGATGTTTTGTAAACCAAATGATGATATAACAATTCTCTTTTGCATTTCTATATATTTCTGTTGTTGTTGTTTTAACAGATTGATAAGAGGTCAAATAACTGATTGTGAATAATAATTTGTTGTTGGGAAACAATTTTGCTGCGTCAAGCCAAATATGAAATAAATGCTGAAAAATTACCATTTTTGAGCTTAAAATATTTTTTTTTCATTTCCTGCGTTCAAATCACTACATATATTGGATTATTTGGTCCTGACATGTATTTGTTGTTCTATTGTGGTCATTTTGATACCTTATTTGTCTACTCCAGTTGAAAAATGTCAATGTTATGACTATTTTTTATTTTTCAGTGAAATTCGAGATGGTGGCCATCTGGATGACGTCATAACCGGAACTTATACGATGTTAACATTGGTTTTGGTTGTTTTTGTTGCTTAAAACTGATTGACAAGTGGTCAAAAAACTTATAAGAAATAATAGATTGCTGTTGGGAAACATTTTTGCTGCGTCAAACAAAATATGAAAAATTTGCTGAAAAATCACCATTTTTGAGCTTTAAATCCGATTTTTTCATTTCCTGCATAAAAATCACCACATATATTGGATTTTTTGGTCCTGATATATATTTGTTGTTCTATTGTGGTCATTTTGATACCTCATTTGTCTACTTCGGTTGAAAAATGTTAATGTTATGACTATTTTTCAATTTTTAGTGAAATTCGAGATGGCGGCCATCTTGATGACGTCATAAACGGAAGTTCATCCCAACTTATGCAATGTTAACATTTGGATTTGTGATCAGTGGGTCATAAGGTTTCAGAAAAATATTGGTTCGGAGGTTTGGGGGGGGGGGGGGGGGGGTGCATGTGGGACCCTCCTAGCCCATGGCCTAAAAAGACATGAAACAACTGTTTTGTTACCTGAACCACAATCTTAAACTTATCACAACCTCTGGCGAGAAAGATTTTCGCTGAAAGAATACCGGTATTTGGGTCCGGCGCGCTGGTGTTTATGACGTCAACAATTAACAATTAATTATGATTTCAACAATATAAAGCGCATGCAAACGTTCCACGCCGGTCAACAGTCAAACTATTGACCGGTTAATAGTCAAAATTACTCCATTTACATTTATATAAAGAGTCAGGTAACAATCAAAATGACTTCATTTACATTTATATAAAGAGTCAGGTAACAATCAAAATTACTTTTTTTACATTTATATAAAGAGTCAGGTAACAACCAAAATTACTTTTTTACATTGATATAGAGAGTCATGTGACAACACAAATATAGCCTAGCTAATTTGTCTGTTTAAACATAGATATTTGCTTTCTTAAAAAAATAGTCCAGTTCCGTTGAAAGTAAAAGGTGACCATGGTAAGCACTTTTTGCGAGATATTGAACATTGCAAACATTATCTTATCCGATCTTAATATTAACATATTCGCTTAACGAAACGCCAAAACATAGGAGTAAAATTTGTACGCGATATTTTACATATTATCACAATATACTAGTAAATCATAATTTGCATACAGATAGTGACCATCTATATATGCTTCATCACATTTACTATGAGTGTATTTTAGTGGCCTTGTGTACGTACGTGTGGTATAGATATCAAATAACATGTACACGTACGAATTATAAATGTTTATCAGGCTAAGTGTACTATATCGAAAATAAGTTGCTTCATAAAGCGAAAACTCGTAATCTGGATGGAAGTGTTAAGAAATAGATTCCATGATACATTTGTATAAAGTAAAGAAAATCCAGCAGTCCGGCAATTTCGAAATCTGGACGTTTCGGAATAAGGGCGCAAGTGTTCGGATTTTCGAGGTTCATCTGTAAGGCGAAAATGTTGTCAAGATTTATTTTTTGTGTACGAGGTCTATTCTTTTTATTGAATCACGTTCTTTTGCATATTATAACTGCATTTTATTCTTTTTATTGAATTACGTACTTTTGTATATTCTAACTGCGTTTTCACATTTTTGAGAAAAAAAATATCAAAGTACGTTGAGTTTGCACCATATTTTAGGCAGTTTGAATTTTCTTTTCGACGTACGTTATTTTTTCAAAGTGGGTTGTAACAGTGGTATACATTTTTCATGGGTACTTTGCATACTCTGTTAAAACAATTTACCGTAGTCCAGCCTCAGTTTCCTTTATTCTCCTCGCTATGTACGCTGTTGCCTGTTCAAAATGCCAAGGCGTTCTGGAGGGTTGTTCATTTTGTGAACTGCCCGTGAATTGTCAATGAGTTCAATTGATTCGCTGGGAAAACTCATGATTAGGAAGCAAGCATTGAAGCAATGAAGAGATCTTTTACAGACAGATTTTGACCACCATTACCGAGGGACAAGGTTTCCAAAACACAAACAAAAAATAAAAACAGCTTATTTACTACATGTACCATATTTTTGTTACTTTAGAAGCATATTCATTACTCCTGTATATAGTGTTTTATTACAGCACATTAATCAATAAAATTAAAACAAGCATTGACTTATTTTCAGGACTATACGGTGAGTACGGTGATATATGGACATTTTCATGGATATGTATCAAGTACACCACGAGTCAATAGTGTGATATTAAGGCATGCAAAATATATATCCAAAGTTTAATAAACAGAGGGGACTAATACCTTATATCTAATGTTAACAATTCTGATTTATACAGTGAAACCTGATTTACAGACATTCTATGTAAATGTGTTCGGCCGTAAGATTAATGTAAAGACAGTGGTGTCGGTAAAGTCAAGTGTCGGCAATGGATTTTTTTCTTGGTGATCAACAGTAGGGAGGAGCATGTCATTGTATAATCTTTATCAAGAAATCACTATCGGTAAATACGTGTCTAAAATGGTACTTTCCGGAAACCTTGAAAACTTTTGTGAAATGTATTTAATATCAGTTTGGCAGTAAATGAAACTATACACCCGTAACATACCTGTATTTTCAGTAGTTGTATTCGGATACGATGTATAGGAACGTTGGGCATTGCACACTCCACATTTCCAACGGAACGCCATTTGTTTCTGATATCCACATTTGGAACATGGCCATACTGTTGAAAACGATTGCATATATTTATTCAATACCATCATTAAATATTGTATTTATCAACGCGTTATATAGAAAATGTTAAACAATTGCCACAAAATATGTAGAATACCATATTCCAGGGTGAAATCCATTGTCCTGCACTGGTGTAGTTGTAATAAGACTGTAGTAGTATAAAATCTTCAAATCTCTCTTGGTTTTCTCGGTCAGTTCGATATCAAAAGTGGCTAGACAATGCGAGATTTATGGAGTCATATATTTATTGATATAAATAAGTATTTAAACGGTCGGTTTTGATCATTCTAATATATTTCACGATAAATCATCTCAACATTGATTCTAGATGGCACGTTTACATATTGTCATTAGACACTATATATGGGTAGATTTTCTTATCAGTGGTTTCTCAAATAAATACGTTCAGATTTGTTATTATACCTATTGCACACGTACTGTATTTTGTAAAAATATCGAGTCAATAGGGAAACGTATCAGCTTTAGGATACCTTAAAACAACAATCTCAATATCCTGTACGTTTTTTTTTGTGTATTAAACACGATACTTTGTAAAGCTGGTGATACCTTTGTGTCATTATTATGCATTTTTGGTTTTGGTTTTTACTTATGAAGTTTTTATTGTTATTTAGTTTATATATTCATTGCTTTGTAATTGTGTTCCTTTCTATACAGTTAAATTATTTGTTTTGTGATAATCTATTACCTATTGCAGTATTATACCGAGACCAAGCCCTTCCGATATAAAATTATATCAAAATGGCGGGATATTATAGTTGTAACATTGCAATAAAACGTCGAAGTATGAAAGAAAAATACTCTTTCATAAGTGGATATGAAGGATAGGGATATTCTACCCTCGGGATCACAAAATGTTGCAAAACCCTCGGCAAGCCTCGGGTTTTACTACATTTTTTGTGACCCTCTGGTAGAATATCTCTATCCTTCATATCCATATATGAAAGAGTCATATAATATTATTCTATATCAGTACAAGGAATGAAGACTCACCCATATCAATGTTAAGAAATCTTTAATGTGTCATGTTGTAATATTATTTAACCCTGTTTTTTTTTTTTTGTTTTTGAATTTACAGTTACAACCTCTTTATCTGTGCTGATATATGCCCATGTTTACACAACGCATAATTTAAAAGAATCTGGCCTCTCTCTTTGATGAAATATATATAATAAAACTCGTTTTTCGATGGTCAAACCAAAAAAGATTTGTTTTACACGCTGAGATGTAATCTACACCCCCTCCTGGACATTAAAATCACCTTTAGCAGTGTAACTCAGGAGTACATGAACAATGATTCATGTTCTTTGTGGGGCTTCCGCGCATAGGATACCGGTTATTTTTTCTGAGAATTCTCTGTATGTTTTAAAATAACATTGGCTTTTCGGGGATGAAAGTCGGAGGGAAAGAAAGAAGAGAAAATCTGTGCTTAAAGATCTAAATATCTTCTATTTACCTCTCTACATGATATACCATTGATTTCATTATACTGACAAAGTACTCACCACGAGTCGTATTCCCTGAATTCTGAACTAACAGTGTTAGCTTTTCTCGGCCATGAGAAGTAACCAAAAATGTATAAGAGAAGCTAGCTGAAAATTTGCAATAGAAAAGTAAATAACTGAAAATTTATATATATTGTAATATATGTTCACTACAAATTAGTGAAGAATTCTATTGTTAGCTATGTTGATCGTTATCGTTTTCATTTTTTTTTATTATGAATTACACGATACTGACTATAAAAGACATTTTCGCTTCTTGCTCACCACCACCATTATCATCATCAAGTTATCAATAATTACATCGAAACTAGGATAACTATTTCAAACTCTTTTCATAATTATGTATTTTTTTTAAATATTCATTATTGCAGTAAACAAGTTCAGTAGGCGAATGTAGAGGATGGGAACCCCTTTCAGGACAAAAAGGTACATTTCCGCAATACACAACAAAAAAAAATCACAGTGAATAAGAAATGCAACACAAAATGGAATAAATGAAAGCAAAACAAATTACCATAATTACATGTATAAAATTGGCTTCCATATTTATCCCGTGTGAATTTTAATACTTATGTCATTAAATGTTTCATGACCAGTGTCGTAGTAACAACATAGGGCAATGATTGCTTTCCGATATGTTTCATCTGTAGTCATTTTACAATGTATTTTTCGTCAAGACCCGGAAAAAAATTCAATGCCCACTCAATAATAGTTTTAATATGATGACAATCGATTTTCAAGTTATAAGTGCCGTAAATTTCATACTCACGATTCAAGATGAACCTTTGATATTTTTTTGAGAATTGCGATACTTACAATGTATAGGTTTCAATTTTGTGATTTTTGGCGGTACTGCCAAAATAATTATATTCACATTTACAGTGGAGTGAAATAAAACCATACGGTCAGACCATGAAGCAAAGTTATTTCTCTACAATTTCAATTCAGGTTTATGCAGTCGTATTAGGTATTATAAAGTAATTTCTGCAGTTATGTTCATTTGAATGATTTTCACAGCCTAATTCATCAAACCTGATGATTGTCAATAGATTACTGAAGAATAAATAACATGTCAAAATTTCACCCAGTTATGACACATATAACTTTAAATAAGATAGTATATTTATTTACAGTAATAAGATAGTACTTACATTGAAAATCAGGCAAAGCTTGAACGGGAGAGAGTGATGTCCCCATGAACCACGGTGTGACGTGGTTTACTTCGGCTCAGCAATATTGTGATTTTTTTTTCTTCAAAACAGTGTTTTACACAACATAAAACAGACAGTGTGTGTAAGTAGTTGTGAAGTGGATAAATCGCAGAAATTTGATGAAATTTTGCGATTTGAACTGATTGGTGATAAAATACCTGTTGGTGAGCAGTGAGATCGTTATACATGCACAGGTAAAACATGGCGGACGGTCAGTCGGAAACTTACGCTGAAAAGATGGTCAAAAGTGGTCAACACATGATGAACGATTTACAGCACGGCTATGAAGAGGCCAAGCCTATATTTTTATTGGAGAGCGACATTTTTGGATTCACCACTCCCCAACGAAAAGATTGGCTCACACACCAAGAAATATATAAATCGATCGGTTCTGTCGTAAATTTATCTCAACTGATACTCCCGCTCGGATAGCTGAGCTTTGGATGAGTTTTGGATAGTGCATTGGGTGATAACTCAGGTACCAGAGCAAGAGCTCCAAATTCATAAAAGGGAGGGGTGGGTGGGTGCCAAATATTATCCTCTGATCTCGCTTGTGGTTCTCCTCTAGTCTATAGCAGAATTTCTTTGTCTTCTTTTTGCAGTACTTGAATATCTTATATGCCTCTTAATGTCACAAACCTCGCTTCTCGAAAAGTGAAAAGTGACAAATTTCGTAATCTCTCGCGTGATTTCAGTTGAGATATAAATTTATCTCAACTGATACTCCCGCTCGGATAGCTGAGCTTTGGATGAGTTTTGGATAGTGTATTGGGTGAAAACTCACATTACCCCCACTAGTTCCCAAATTCTTCCTCCTATAATCCCTAACCTCAACAAAACAATCCCAACACTCACATCCAAAACTCATCTAAACCCTGATATGACTTTAAGGAGCAAAAATTGTGAATATATCAACAAATGGTGAATTTTATATAACTATTACAATATCTGACCAATTGACGTTCTCATGTACCATAATCTATTTATGGGTTTTAATTGATAACCTAACCCACAAACAATGCATACACAACCATGAATGGGATGTTGATACCTACAGCATTACATGTCACAATTAACACCTGTCTACAGTAACTAGAAAAAACAACACTTGACCTTGAAAACAAAACAATTGTTCAAAATGGATTACTTCTCAGTTGGCCTTTGACCTTTCTCTACTTGGTCCTGTGACCGTCATATCAAGATTACAAATGCGTATCAGATTTCAAAATGATTAATCCTATTTGATGCGAAAAAGGAAACTACAAAAACAGTTATTGATTACAGAAATTACTTCTGAATTACTTCAAAAACTGCACATTTAAAAACCCATGTTTTATATATCCAAGTGACCAAGTATTAAACCAGGTGCAAGAGCATGACAATACACAATACTTCAGCAAAGATTAAAGGGTTTGCAATCTGAACTATAAAATTTATGAATAAATTGATGTACAGAACTAAAACCAATAGTCATTTGACATTGAAATTGAATTATCTAAACTATGTACAGTACTGTACGTGTACTCCATTTGTAAATAGCACACACTCTCAGTGACTTTAGTACCGTATTTACAAACATAACTAAATTACAGGTTATCATTAACAGCAAAGTATAAAATTTATATTATGATAATACAATCATTCAAAATTCCAGTAAAAATGTATATCTAAGTCATTGCATTCAAAGCACCTCGGCTGCAGAGTTAACTGAAGGCTGGACGTGTGGCATCAGGACTATCTAGTGCACTATACACCTGCTCTGCCCACTCCGGGGCTTCTGCAACATTTCTAAACTTCTTGCTCACCGTACCTCTCTGTAGGACTTTCCCAAACCTTGTATATCTCTCTAAACTCTGTTCGGAGGACCATCCCAATGACTCATAATATCCCCAGCATCATCGTATCCTGACACAGCCATAGTCACAGCAGACCCCCTCTTATGCTATGGGTTGTCTCCCCTTCGTCTATACCCATGTCTTTTAAATAGCCTTTTAGCCTGTTATACATAGAAGAAGTTGAAACAGCCTCCTCCAGAACAAGTTTTCTTGCCCTGTCCAATGGCCTAAACAGATAGCCATATCTCAAGTCTATACCTACCGAATTTGCCCCAGAGATATACTTCTCCAAACCTGTAACTGGGACACACACTTCTGTTGTCCATTCTCATCACGGTAAACTCATTGACCTTCCCATTATTCAAGGTTTTACCTACTGTATGACCAAATAACAGACCAGCCCCATCCTCAAACTGATGAATCTCCTGCGTTAAACATTTTGCCAAATCATCAGCCCTATCCCCGCTGAAAAATTGCAACTTAAAGAAAGCCTGGTCTCGTAGAAGAACAAATCGTTCAGCAGGATTCTGGCTGCCTTTAGAAAGAAGATCATCAATGTGGCCAAAAACCTTTGTCAACTTCCCAAAAACACAAAGGGCTTGGCTTGACTAACCTTTACATATTTCTGTACCCTCAAGCTACTTGCTGGGTTCCCAGAACACAAACCTTCGTCCCATTCACCCCGAGTCCCCTCACCTTAAAGATGGACTTTAACTGACCAACAAGTGACTGAACTGTTCCCGCAGACAATCTGGACGGGCATTCGCATTCTGATGGCCCAACCCTACCCAAGTATGGGCAATTAACTGAATGAATTCGTGTCTTCCCTTTCCCATCCTTCTTTATAAGGAAATGGCAAATATCCTCTGGAGAAATACGCCTTATATTGCAAACAATATATCAAAAAAACGCTAGCAATTCACGTTCCAAAGCTGATTTCTTCTGATTATAAGGAGTACTATCAATACTTCGTTCAAGCTCTGCGAGCCTGCTGTGATCTGTCGCTGGCATGCGAATCACTGACTGGGGGGATTCCAGCCTGGGCAGGAGGGCTCCAGGAAAATTACAGGAATAGGCGCTATTGGTCAAAGGGCAGCAAGAAGCACCTGTAATCACCATCGGGGTCCATGGTACCGGGAACACTACCGATCCCTGCAACATTGGAAATTGTAATAGCACCTCAACTTGACTACCACTATCAATATGCACAAAAATGCTCATTCAACTAATTGGAAATTAGGGAAAGGCAAGCCTGGCCACCATTAAGGGAGTACCTAAAGCAAATGGACTGAAGCCAGACTTTGATGGACCCAAAATGACACTAGTATCACCCGTTGTCCCAGTTCGAGCCTGTCTGTAGCATGTGAACATAGCCTAGGCCACCCATGAAGGCAACACCCCAGGTTTTGGAAAAAACGAAAGTGCACTGCTTTGGTTTTTGTTCTATCAAGAACTTAAGAACAGAAGAAATTAGGCAATATGGGGGAAAGACATAAGGAAACCTCTCAGAAGAAAGGTCCTGAGCAAAAATGTTCACACCTGCAGACTCTGTAATGGGTATGGGGTAAAATGGCGTAAACGCTGGCCATCCCTGTCTAGCATTGCATTAGAGTCCAGCCGCTATGAGGTCCACAGTGTGGGGACCAAAAACTAATTGAACGCGACCCCAAACAGACTCCGACAACTTGCAGTCTGCCACAGACTTACGCCGGGATTCAAGATCTGCTTGGTTCTCCGCTGATGGTATGTACTGTAAGCGTAGGTCAATATTGCTTCTTTGTGTTATTGCAAAAATCCCCTTTATCAGATCATTTAACTCTGAGCTTCGACACCACTGTCCTTCCCATGCAGCCACCACAGCCTTATTGTCAACATGTGCATCAACCCTATGGTTTTTTCATGCTCGCCTCATGGGTGGCAATAGTTTTTAGCACATCGTCTGCCTCCTTAATGTGGATAGGGCGGTCATCATCTGTTGGGAAGAAATCCCCAATGCCTCTTTGTTCTCCAACCACTGCTCCCCACCGAAACAAGGAAGCATCTGTTAGGTTGCTATACTAACCTGGAGATGCCTCTCAGCTCTCCATGGCACCCATTCTGTAAAAGTGCCCATGAACTCCCACATGCTGAATTTCCTCTAGGAGCTTGTCATCTAACATAACTGGTCGACTGTTCTTGCTTGCCCTACCGATAGCCTTATTGACCTCCCGAATAAAACAACTTTGCACCAGGAACCGCTAGCATGAAAGAAATACACTTTCCGGCGAACCGTTGTAAAGTGTTTAAATCAACACACTGACCCTTGAAAACAGAATTTCTAAGTAACTTAAACTTCTCAATCTTGATGGGGGGAATACGAAAACACTGATTAGCCGAATCCACCAACATCCCAAGAAACTGTAGGATCTGGCTGGGCTGAAATACAGACTTCCGTAAGCCGATGAAATAGCCAACTCTTACAAGAACTTCACACACTATGTACAAAGCAGATGTTGCTCTTTGAGGATTACCACATTGATCTTTGCTCATTCCACCTTGAGCTGTAACCTTAATATTGCAAAGGCAGTCCAAATTTATATTGATAGTACTGGCAGGTTTTGACATTATGAGCATCCTACCCCATTTCCTATATCTACCCCGTATCTTAGTTGATTAATAGATTACATGTTATACACATGTCAACAGTATAAATTAGTTGTATCTGCTGGCTGGTGTAGTTGAAAGATTTTCAAGGAAAGGAATGGCTTCGAGTGGATCTTCAGTGCAATGTTTTCTATGGAATGTGTATAATGGACAACGTTCTTTAAGGAAGTAACCGATCGGTGTTTCCCAGCCAGTCAGATAACTATGTATACAATTATCACTTTTACAAATAATTATAACTTAATAAATAACTATTCTCCTCTCCTATACTCCTCTATCTTTCCCTTTTCTCCTTCATTCTTAAAATAGAAAATTTTGATTAATATTTATATATATGTATTGTCTTCATTGCTGTCCATTATGTATATATTCATATTATGTATTCGGGAGAGGACGTTACTAAGTTGGCAAAACTTGTGTCCAATCCCTGTTGTCAATAATTTACGACAATAAAAATATGTTTAAAAATCAAAATCAGATGTTGCTCTTTGAGGATTACCACATTGATCTTTGCTCATTCCACCTTGAGCTGTAACCTCATCAATCAACCTGTCGTCGATATACTGAAGACAGGGTACACCAAGCTGCCTACAGTAGCTTGTAACCGACATACCAGTCATTTGGTAAATATAAGCACTAGCTTTAAATCCAAAGGGAAGGGAAGTATAGACAAGGTACCATCCCCCAAACTGGACACCAAAATACTTCCTGAAGTTCACCGAAAGACTGATGTGGTCATATCCAGACTTGTCGTCAATGTTCGACATATACGAACCCTTAGGGATAACCCGAGGAACTTCCTCCAGTGTATCAAGGGTAAAAACTATTGTCCTTGATCCAAAGATTAAGAAACCGCTCATCATGACAGAGGCGAGGTTTACTAGGTTCAACTGTGAGTGGCATCACCAAATGGTGATATCTACGAATTATTTTTACGACAAATTGATTTTGAAGCAAAAAAAAAAAAACTCAAATTTTTGTCAGGATAACAATTGAGGATATTGGGTTTGCTCGAAATATTTGGCATGTTCTCAATTTTGTCCACACTTTTAAACCATTTTTATAAACATGCTATAAGTATAATCTTATAACAGATACTTTTTCAAAAAAAAATGAAATCCGGGAAAAATAGCATTTCATATGCTGAAATGTAGCAAGGGAAATTTTCTAAAAAATCAATATTTGCCCTAGTTGACCATAAATTTAAAATTGATCATAGACACCATGATAAAACAACAGTTAGTGATAGACTTTTTTGTTAACCAACATATGTACTCTAAAATTATTGCATTTTTATTCCAGCATTTTCCCAAACAGTACAAAAATGTCTAGATATGACTAGATATGCTCTATTGGAAAGAAGTATATTTTCGTCAGCAACTTAAACGCAAAAGATACAAATGAAGATTATCCATCATCCTCTCTTATGTAGATAAAAAACTATTTTAAATTGAATTAAAAATGATTAAACGAGGGAGAGTTACATTTGATTTTCATACAAAAATATGTATATTTAAAAATAATACCAGCACCACAAAGGCTGCTAATCTTAATTTTAAGCAATCAAACGGACTCTTTTATTTCGATACAATTGGACAACAATGAATTTAAAACTGTTATTATCTCATTCGGGCATAACCCATATGTACCAATTTTCAATAATATATAATAATATCTAAATTTTTTTCACAATTCAGAGACCTCCATTTTGTTTCCATCGGCAACTTAGTCTTCTAAAAAGTGATTCCATGTTACTCAGCATATTTTTATAACCCTATATATCAATTTTCACTTAAATCTGACAATCTCTAAATTTCAACACAATCAGAGGCCTCCTTTTCGCTTCCATGGCAAACGATCTTTTTGAACAGTGGATACCATGTTATTCAGCATACCTCGTAAACCTCTATATTACCAATTTTCACTCAATTCTGACATCACATTTTTAAATTTCAGCCAATCAAAAGGCTCTTCCGTTTTGTTACCATGGCAAACCAATACTTTAAAAAGGTGTTACCATGATATTTAGCATCTAAAATTATTACTGTACAACTGATTTTCACTTTATATTCGGACTCTGGAATCATTCAAACTGGAAATGTATAAACTAGGTATACAAAAATGTTTACTAACAAAGAAGTGTGTCCGGTTTGCTACATGCACTACTCTATTTTTAAGTCACTCAAAATCTGTTTTCCCGGATTTTAATTTTGAACATAATTTTACACATTAGACAGAAAAATGTCATGGGGAGTATTTTTAGTTGGGGGTAAAATTAGTGGTCAAAACCAGTAACATGGTTGCATATGAATGATTGTACAAAGAGCAATGTTTCAGTTTTCGTTTTTTTTCCAAAAAGTGTTACTTTTTCGTAAAATGTTTTATTTCAAACAAATTTTTTCCGTTTTAAAAAATCTAAAAGAAAATGACCTTGGAATATAAAGTATCATGATCTACTCAAATGATTTATTGAATAAAAATTGTAGAATATTTAACAAAAGCTAACCTTTTTTTGGCCTGTTTTGTGCAGAGGTAGTTTTAATGAAAATGACTAATAAAGAATTCCAGGACGCCTTTTGGGCCTTTTTAAAATCACAAAGGATAAAAGAATTTGTTTATCTTTAAGGGACAACTGGTAGTACTTTTCAATTTACAAAGTTTCAGGAAATTGGGGCTCGTGGGGACAGTTTCTATGGGATTTTTTACATTAGCTTGAAAAAAACAACTTACCTTTTAAATATAAAAACACAATGAACAAAGGCTCTACAAGCTAGTCGTTTTGATATACACTGTTTTCAACAAAAAACATTTAATTAAAAAACACTTATTTTAAAACTTATTTCAAATATTTTTTTAAAATACCACATTGACACATCATACAATTTGATGCCCCCTGTGATGGAGCGACCATGACGATTTGGACCACCCGAGAGTCGTTATGTCACCCAGAGGGTCGTAGCCAGAGGGAGACATGACGACTCGTGGGTGGGCAATTCGTCATGTCGCTCCATCACGGTGGGCATCAATTGTTTTATTATACGAATATTACGTATTACTGTTTCTTTCCAAAATTGGAATTCTGGAAATTATTCGAAATATTCTGTTTTAAACATACCAGGTTAACATCGGTGTTTGCACCAAATGAAACAAAAATGCTAAGGTAGCAAGGATACATTATTATACATTTTATTATATTAATTAAATAGTAAAGTAATGTAACAAATCACTCAAAAACACACAGTGTTTGTTGTTTACTACTCGGTTTGGGGGTTTCTACTTTAGATTTCCCGAACTTTGTGAGCTTAAGCGGGAGTGTGTCAGAGTATAACACGTAGGTATGCTATTAGAAAACACTTGTTTCTCATACATTTCCCCGATTATGATTCAAAGCATCGATGGCGTAGGAAGGGGACAGGGTTGGTACTTACATCGTACGATTTCAATAATAGGTTTATCATTAAAAATAGTTGCAAATGTCGTGCAGTAATGGTAAGCTTTAGTCGCTAGACGTAAACGGAAAATTAATAAACCGTTATACCTTAGGTACAATGTGGTAATGGCACCTAGACTAAACAAACTGTCAGACACGGTCTTCGCTACAATGTACAAAATTTAATACACCAAGAAACAGAGATAAAGTGATGAGTTAAGAAATACACAATAACATTCACTATTCATGCTGGTTTAGCCTACTTTATATCTATGTGTTAATCTGATAAAATTGATACGGTATTGTAAACCAGTGAAAAACGATTCGTCCTTGAAGCCGCCATATCTCTTTTACCCGAGAACCTCTCTAGGGAAACTCCCACAGTAGTAAGTTACAGCTAGAGAACTACCCGGGATCGAAGCTCACGACGAGGGTGACTATAACGAGGGGCGTCATACAACGATTCGGGGGTCGGCATATACGGATATTTCAATCAATTGTAGCGCAAAATACAGATGACATGACGATTGTTTTTAAAATCACGTGATACTGAATTGACTACATCAGAAGCACTAATAAATGGATGATGGTATAAAATAAACATAAATTATAATATGTCGGACTAGATCCTGATGATGACTAGATTGTAACGAATTTCAGTATTGTAATAATGCCTGATTACTATTGACTATCTGGTCCTGCAATAACTCTTTTATGTTGGATAAAAGATAAAATTTCTCAATTCATTCATAACTTAGAACAATAGATATTCTAAAGTTAAACCTCATGATTCCCCATGAATTGTAATGTTCTATAATTAATCCATCCAAGTTGAATTTCGGCGACCCAATGTTGGATTGTACTACGCTACGCTACACGTGTGGATAAGTGTAGTGTATACGTAGCGTAGTACAATCAACCATGGCATTGTCTCGAGGATTGACTGACCTGAAAAATAATAACATGTACCGTATAGCCGGTTATTCGCCTCTAGGACCAAACTTTCCCTTTTTTTTACTTATTCCGAGAATGTAAACATTTTCCTACCATAAAAATTACATACTGTGATCTTACGATAAAGAGTAAACATTATAACTTATTTACTAGCATATCAAAAACTTTCGGCAATCACGACACTGACCCATAAATAGTGAAAATAAACATTCCTGTTAAAATAACCGGCTATAAAGGTTTGTACTAAACCCTGTAAATCATAGAACCATTTTAGACAGGACTGAACCGTCGTATTTGTGGGAACTCCATAACCGTGCCCTTTCCACATCCAAGTACAGACAATCTTAAAAATGGTAGCTATTAGAGTTCAAGCAACAAAGGTATTGGGAAAGAACAAAAAACCTGGCTAGAATTATCTATGTAACATATGTTGGCCCATCCTCGATACTCCAAGGGTTTCGAACACTTACGATCTCTACACCCCTGGATAACTTCACAGTAAAACTGAAGGCAGCTCAGAGGAAACAAGAGATCCCAGACTGATCTTGGCGCCCACCAAAGAATGATCTATGTCTGATAATTGAAAGAAGAGATATTTTCTCTGCTTTACAAACTTTGACTACCAAAACCCACGATGGCGACCGGTCGGCCATTTTGTTTACCGATCGATTCCAAAATACAATACGCACAACTAGGGCCGGTCCGCCATCTTGTTGACTGTTCGGTTCCCCAAAATGCAATATGCACAACCAGGGCCTATGGGAACATACATACGAAATTTGAGACATATCCCGTCACCACTTTTTGAGAATAGGAGTAACAATCTTTAACTATCAATATC
>NW_027188349.1:0-25085 GCF_041381155.1 Argopecten irradians | reverse complement strand
GTAGTGTACTTTTTTTACAGTCCTCGTCCAGTTCCAATTGCTGATAGGCTTGACGGAGATCAAGCTTTGTAAACTCTGTACTTCCCCCAAGTGTTGCGTATAGAAGTTTTTAGGAACTTGTAGTCTCCACAAATTCTAATGTTACGTTATCATTTTCCACTATCGGAACAATGGGTGTTGCCTAATCGCTGAATACGACTGATTCAATAGTACCTTCATTTCCCAACCGTTCAAGTTCCTTCTCAATTTTATCTCTGAGCGCATACGCCACGGGGCGTGCTTTGAAGTAAATCGGAACCTCATTCTCGTTTACATAGATTTTCGCTTTCGCCCCTTTGACTTTACCTTAAGCTTTGTTCAAACACTGTGGAATGTTTGTCGAGAATATCACTCAACGCCTTATCACTGACAGGTTTCTCAGATGTCAATCTCAAAATTTCTTTCCAATCCAGTTTGATAGTGCCCATCGCGACCTAACAAGCATGGACTGTCCTCACATGACTACGACCACGAGCACGACTGTGACCTCGAGTATTTGGACCAGATCTGTAGTTCTTGTCGCTTTCTTTTGTTCCTAGACATTCTCAGGCGACCTGCCTTGCCACAACAAAACATCTGTTGTGATTAGGATGTAAAGTTTTTATGATGTACATGATCTACTTAACTCACCGGCCCCTCCTAAGCTTCCATAGAGTTGGCCTGCTTGACGGATAACTCCCTCGTACTAGCCATCGTTCTTAACTGATCGAGTGTTAAATCATGACCTTTTTTCCAGTAGTTTTGTGCGTAATTTATTTGACTTACATTTCTCAATGACTGCATCACGAATTTGTTCATCCGGTTTGTCAAATTTACATGGTTTCACTTTTTGCCTAAGTCGTGTCGTAAACTGATCGATTGTCTCATTTTCCTTCTGTTTCATGGTTGGGAAACAGTATCTTTTAGTCCGGGATTTAGGGGGGGGGGGAGGGGTCCACGTGCATCCCCCCCCCCACAACTTAACGAACCAATGTTTTTCTGAAGCCTTATGACCCACTGATAACGAAATCGAGAGGTAACATTGTATAAACTGGGATGAACTTCTGGTTATGACGTCATCAAGATGGCCGCCATCTCGAATTTTATACTAAAGATTGAAAAAAAGTCATTGACATTTTTCAACCGAAGAAGACAAATGAGGCATCAAATGACCACAATAGAACAACAAATACATATATATCAGGACCATATAATCCAATTATATGTAGCTATTTCTCTATCGCAGGAAATGTAAAAAATAGAGTGTTTTGTAACACTTTAATCGGATTGTATATAAGAATAATTCTATTGTCAGTCTATCTATATATATTGTTATATGTTTTAATGAGTGATGATAGAGGCTCAAAAAAACGTTTGTACGCGAATTTAAGTAGTTTGATTCGGTTAGGCTAATATGTTGTGCCCGGCCGTCAACGCCCAAATATGATATAACTAACAGTAATTTGCATATAAAATAAAAATTATGCAATTATTTGAGCTAATCTAAAAAATCCGCGATTTTTTTTCATTTAACCTGATCCTAGAATCATTATAATAGAAAACCATATAATTGAATCGTATGTTGTCCAGATATAGTATTTGTTTGTTCTCTTTTGAATCAATTTTTGATACCTTATTTGTTCTACTTCGGTTGTATAAAATGTTAAATGGAAATGGATGTTTTTTTCTTGTGTTAGTGGATATCTTGATGACGTCATAACCGGAGCTATATACAATGTTAACATTGGTTTTTTTTTTCGGTTGGTGTTGTTTTTACTGATTGATAAGAGGTCAAATAACTGAGAAGAAATAATAGTTTGCTGTTGGCAAACATTTTTTGCTGTGTCAAGCCAAATATGAAAAAATTTGCTAAAAAAATTACCATTTTTGAGCTTAAAATCCGATTTTTTTCAATTTCCTGCGTAGAAATTACTACATATATTGGATTATTATGGTCCTGATATGTATTTGGTGTTCTATTGTGGTCATTTTGATGCCTCATTTGTCTTCTTCGGTTGAAAAAATGTCAATGTTATGACTATTTTTCAATCTTTAGTGAAATTCGAGATGGCGGCCATCTTGATGACGTCATTAAAAGACTACGCGGAAGTTCATGCCCAATTTTATACAATGTTACCTCTCGATTTCGTATATCAGTGAGGTCATTAAGGCTTCAGAGAAAAAACATAGTGTTCGTTAAGATTGTGCGGGGGGGGGATGCGCAGGTTCATGCTAGAGTTCTATGTTTTATTCCTCAACTGTTACCCTCGGCGTCCTGGTGAAGTATATACAAGAAGTACACATCGCTACGGAGTAGGTCCACGGATCTCAGACGCGATTATCTAGGTAACCGTTAGTGCCAGTATAAGTACATAAGCATAAGAATTGTACTCAGTCACTACGAGATTTTGTTCTCTAATATTACTTGGTTGTCTAATCATGTTGTTGTTCCAAATCATTTTATTATGATTAAACGCGTAATATCCTTTCAATACTGGATATAGAGGAACAGACATTGAGCTTTTGAACCCATTACAATTTAGGGCCCCCCTCTCTCCCCGGGTCTTGACAGGTATATAAGAAGGTGTGAAAAGAACCAGTATCGATTACCAATTACTCCTGTGAGGCATTAAATTTAAACTTGGCGTTCTGTTACCAGGCTTAGTGTGGTTTCACACCATCTTTTTGGTAACATTTAACATGTCTTTGGTTCTTAATGTGCGTCTACCTTCTAAGACTGTATCAGAACCGGCGACCAGGATGAAGGGCGTTTTGGGAAACGATCGAAATTCTGGTCGGTTGTAAAGATGTGTTTTATGTGCGAGCATCGGGGATGGAAAGAATTTTGTGGTCGCTGTCGCGTTAGAGAGATGGTTGGTTTAATAATGTTTTAACTATTTATCATATAGATCTCAATCATTGTTGGGATGGAATTGAAGTAGTCGTTTAGAGTGTGACGGCATCGCCTTTAATTACAGATGTCCGTATAGTTACATATTCGACGTGTATCATTAAGAAGGTGGAAACCGAGCTACACATTTATTGTACAGGTGGCCGTCGCTAAATTGAAATTAAATCGAATGACGACAATTTGCCATGCGAGATAAAACGCATTACTCGATATTAGAAATGGCTAAGATGAGGTTTTTAACAATACATTAGCTTGATTTAGCGAGCTCACCAAAATGATTTATATGTATCGTGGTTGTTTGAGGGCGATCCACTAAAAGGTATCACTCCCGGTGAAAGATAATACGATTTAGAATTGCGGTCGAAGAATGGAGTTGGTTCGGATAGTCATATTGATAAGTTGGGTTGAAGAGCCCGAAGGCGCAGACGAGTTTACGTGTTTGAAGGGCCACCCGAGGGTCTCCCTCCCCGGTGAAAAATAATAGTCAGATTTCGAAATTGCTGTGATGCAGTATTAAGGACTTGCATTTTTAAATGATTTTATTAGCGTTTCTGAAACTGTAGATACCTTTTTTATTTAAAGTAACCAATTGACATTTAGAAATTGGATAATATGTGTGTCACCTGTAGTGTGGGTAATGACCACCGGAACGTTATTGGGTACCCCCCCTAAAAGCGAGAAGTGAAGAAAATAATGGAGATTTGAACTAGAGACTAGAGATTGGTCGTCTGTTGTATATGTCAATTTAGAGATGTTTAGATTAGATACGTGGTATTTGGTGCACGTGTTTCCGAGATTATATCAGACCACTACAAATGCTAATATAAGTGGTGTTTTTCGCGAACTGTAGCCAGAAAAAAAACTTGTCTGATGTAAAACATGTCACTACGACGGTAACCAAGGAGAGGTTACCCGAAACCACCTTGCCACTTGCCAAGTGAAGTAAAGACTTCTTGTTTCTAGAACAACCTCAGAATACGCTCCTTACTCAGTACTGTGTTTAACATTATTAGTTGCATTACTCTCTGTCTAAATAGTTTAAATTTACACCAGAACTTCCGACAGTGGTTATGTTATTGCAATTTTGTTTAACGTGCGTGGACTTAGTGGCTCGGTTATGTGTAATGAGAGAATACATGTATATACCTGGATTAATCGTATTGATCAACGGATTGCGAATTGGCAAACCTTTCACTCAAAATGTTTTAACAAATGTTGTGGTATATTTGTCAATATTTCTATGTGTTTATATTGATTTTCTATTATAGGATTGAAGTAGACAGTAACATTTTTTATGCCTCATATTTTGCTTTGTGGTGTGATGTTACAGATGAAATTGTATGCCCCATTGATATTGGGTCGCTCTTTTGACATATTTTATTTTTATCAGATACAACCGTATGCGGTTAGTGTTTGATTAAATTCGGGAACTGTAATCTCTCTCGTATAAGTTATACTGTCTTGACGTATGAAAGCTTACTGATTTATTACATTACACTGTCGTTTTGTTATTGATTTTGCTATGATCCGGATTTGATAGAGTTATTTTCCAGTCATCAATATGTTACGGTTGCCGCTGCGTAATGCATTACAACCTGTCTGTCTGTTAGGTCATTAAAGTTAGTCTCTATAATGGACGTATCCTCAACGTGTTGTTTAATGTTTGGTCAACATCCACCAGAGCGTATACACAGTTTGCTGTGGCGACGAAGATTATATGGTACACTATCTAACGTCAATGGGGTGATAACGCACTCAACATACGTCCACACTACGATCCTATTGGTATGAATCGGGACAATTTGATGACTCAATCGAGTTATTGGAAAAAGACATATGTTGAACGGGACTGAACTCGCATATTTTGCACACAGCATAGAAAAACATTGTATCGGTGATGATTATAAGTGGCGTCGTTTTCTCAACCAGTATTTGGTGCAGAAAATTCTTACTGGCTTTTTTAAACAACCTATGGTGCTCCCAGAACAGCGCTGCCTGATGAATATTTGTGTGATGAGATATCTTGGTTTTATATTGATTGAAACCACCTTATCGCGCACAAGCCGTTCAGAGATTGCCCTGCGCGAATCGTTTTGGTGCATTGTGGGTATCACATAAAGAAAAACAATATCATACGGCGAGTTCTCACTTTGCAGAGAACAGTAGCCTTATTTAAGGAAAGGCTGTGACAAACATGCTTGTCCGCTAATGGAATAACATCCAGTCCTGTGATGCACTCGAGCAGATCTAAAATAACGCTTCGATAAAGACATGTGTAAATAAATTATAAAGGTCCCAATACACAACGTCGGGGAAAGGAGGTAACTCCAATCAGCAGAACAAGCAGGGACTTAATACGACCAACTGTAAACATGTGAACCCATTTCATGTAATCAAAATAGGTTTTTTTTGTCCACAAGCTTGTGTAAACTTTGTATAGCTGTTTATAATTACCGGTGGGATATGCGTAATTAATAAATAAGATTATGTCTGTAGTTGTATGTTCATTGTTTAATGTGATTTAAGTTTATCACGTCCAATTGAGAGTCAATTACATAGTATCATAGTGTTACCTAATGATCTATACACACGAGTATGTATCACGTAAGTCCATGTGGGCGAAAGACTGGGAAAGATACAACCTTGAGATCGGTTAGTCTACCCTATTCTTACAAAGAAGATCACTATTGACCTCGTAGAATAAACTGTTTGATAGCATAGCTCGAGTAGTTAATTTTGTACTTCTTTGGTTCCATCTGAGCTTTTTTGAAATTTATCAAAATGCTCCAGCCATAGTGTTCTCTCCTTTTCGAGTCCGTGATTGTACGCATATGAAGCAACTCTCTACGCTATTATAAACCAAAATTATTGCAGAAATAAATGTCAGTCGTGACAGATGACAGTATTTCAACACCATTGCACCAAAACCTTAACCTGCTTACTTCGGCCAATCGGGCCTCTTGAAATTTTCCAAATCTAGCATTGTCCTTCTTAAAATGATTGTCCATACTTATCACATCACAACAATTTTAATCCAAGAATATTGTAGAAATAAATGTCAGTTGTTAAGAATAGCAGTACATATTACAACACACAAACCAAAACTTAACATGAGATTTCCAACGCCGACACTAACACCATAGTGATTCCGTAAGCTCTGAGAGGCGAGCTAACAATGTAATGGGACATTATATAGTTGCCAAGGTTGTATTTTGTAGTTTGTATTAATTTATTTTAACTTTGTGCAAAGATGAAAATGGTATAAGTGATTATAATGCATTATAAACCTACTAGAGAGTAAATCTGAAAACACTGCTGGTTTTTCATCATTTTTTCACCAACCTCGTCAGTTTTGACCTTTATTTGACCTTCAGTAATAGAATGATTTTTACACAAACAAATATCATAACAAAGTTTAATCTATCTTTCTTGTAATATTGCAAGTTGTATATACTGTAGAAATATAAATACTTTCCAAGAAAGAATAATTTTATTACCCCTACCCCTTTATCTACAGTTCTTGTCTGCGAGGCGCTATATAGGTCTTAGAAAAGCTGATATTTTTCAATTTTTCCCTTTTGGGATTATTTTGGAATTTTAATACATCATTAACTACATATCAAGGAGTAAGAAAAATGCAAAGTTGCTTCTGTTGCAATTCGTTTGAGGTTCAGCTATTTTTATGGCAAGATTGACTGGTCTAAAAGGGACATATTGTTGCTGCATGTATGTGTAAGAAGAAATCTGGACATGGAAAAAACGGTGAGGTATGTAGATGGAGGTCCTGGGGAGGAGGGATATGATACATTTGAACCCATGTTCCAAATGGACACAATTAACAATGTAAACCACTGTCAACCCTATCATATTGAACCTAACATAGGTGGCAGCACTATTCCATATGGAACTAGATACAGGGTCTTCAGTATCCATCTTACCCGAGGTGACCTATTAAACAACATTTCAGCAGCAGGCCTCTCCAGCGTAGTACAATAAAACTACGGACGTGCTCCGGGAACAAATAATACCTGTGGGGGCTTTGAGGATACCGTTCAGCATCAATGACCAAACTGCTGAATTAGAGTACTAGTAGTACGACAGAATTTTAAGGGACCAGCACTTTTCGGAAGGGACTGGTTTCAACATTTCAAGCTCGATTGGAGAGAAATTAAGAATTTGAAGGCTTCAAAACAACAGGATATAAACACTTCACATACAGAGAAGGAACTACAGCTGTCCTTGGAGGAGAACGCACAGCCTAAATTTCACAAAGCTCTACCGTACCCTATTCATTAAATCCAAAGTTAGAAGCTGAACTACAAAGACTACAGGATAGTGGCATCATTAGTCCTGTACAGCACGGTGACTGGGCATCTCATATTGTTCCTGCCTTAAAGAAGTCTGGACAAGTGCGCGTGTGCGGTGAGTATAAGGTCACAATCAATCCAGTGATGACGGTAGAGCATTATCCTCTACCGAAGATAGAGGATATCTTTTCATCTCTGGCTGGAGGTAAGAAATTTACAAAGATTGATTTAACAAATGCATACAACCAGATAGAAATGGAGGAAGGTTCAAAGGAAATGCTTACCATAAATACTCACAAGGTAGAACAGATTACCATTTGGAGTTTCATCTGCTCCGGCTATATGGCAACAGGCCATGGATCAGGTTCTACAGAACATTCCAATTACTTCATGCATATTGGATGACATGATTATTAGTGGGAAAACTGATAAAGAGCACTTACAAAACATCAACACAGTACTCGATCGGCTGGAGAGCTACAGCCTTACAGCAAACTTGATAAAATGTCATTTCTTTAATGACAAGATCACCTATTGTGGTCATGTCACTGATGGTGACGGACTTCATCACAAATCTCCAGATAAAGTCGAGGCAGTCGTGAAATCCCCTAGACATGAGAATATGACACAGCTGCGTTCATTTTTGGGATTGGTAAACTATTACCGCCGATTCCTTCCTAACCTAGCAACTGTGGAGGCACCACTGAATCAACTACTACAGCATGACAACACATGGTGCTGGACAGACGAGTGTGATCAATCTTTTCAAAAGGTAAAAGAACTTATCACGTCAGAACAAGTTCTCTGTCATTATAACCCTAAGCTTCCAGTAAAGCTAGCATGCGACGCCTCACCTCATGGATTGGGGAGTCTACTTTCCCATATCACAGAGGATGGAACAGAGCGACCTGTGGCATTCGCTTCACGATCACTGACAAAGGCTGAGACGGGATATTCACAGATCGACAAGAAGGCATTGGGTCTCTGTTGGGTGTACAAAAGTTCAACACCTATCTCTACGGTGGTCGTCATTTTACTTTAGTGACAGATCACAAGCCACTGGTCAGCATATTACATCCAAACAAGTCGATACCAACCATAACCGCAGCAAGATTACAAAGGTATGCCATGTTTCTCTTTGAACACACCTACAGCATTGAGTATAGGAACACTCATAATCACGCAAATGCTGATGGACTCATCAGACTTCCTTTAAAGACTCAAGGTGACTATACAGACACCTCATCTTTGTTCTGTACCTCACAGAACAGTTACCTGTGTCGGACACACAATTACGCAAGGAAACAATGCGAGATCCAGTACTGTCGAAAGTATTGGCGGCTGTTCTACAAGGAAGTACAAAATTTCCATGTGACTATGTGTACAAACCCTTTCGTAACCGCACTACAGAACTGAATGTACATCAAAATGTATTGCTACGGGGTAACCGAGTTATCGTCCCTAACACGCTACAAACAAGAGTAATACAGGAAATTCATGATGGACATGAGGGCGTAGTCAGGATGAAATTCATTGCTCGGAGTTATGTGTGGTGGCCAAACATCGATTCGGACATAGAGAAACATATGTAAGTCCTGGTCTGGATGTCAAGCTACGAATAATACGAGCCCGCACCAGTTCATCCCTGGGAGTGACCAAGCACCCCTTGGGATAGGCTCCATATTGACTTTGCCGGGCCGTTTCTCAACAGTATGTTTCTCAACATTGTTGATGCTCACAGTAAATGGCCTGAGGTCTACCCAATGAATTCTACAACAGCCACCACACACTATTGAGAAATTACTAATCTTATTCTCTCAACAAGGTATGCCACGACAGATTATCTCGGACAACGGGCCACAATTTGTATGTGAGGGAATTAAACCATTTTCTGACACAAAACGGCATTCAACACACTACTTCAGCACCGTACCACCCCGGACAAACCGACTTGCCGAATGTTTCGTACAGTCCTTTAAACATACTATGAAACAAGCCAAGGGAGACAACCGATCCTTCCAACATAAACTTAGTAACAACTGACTCAAATACAGAACCACACCACATGCTTCAACAGGCAAAATTACTGTAAGGTAGAAGTCTGAGGACTCGATTAGACTGTCTCAAACAAATGAGTTCAGAAAGGGACAGGAACGAATGAAGATATCTTCTCATTGTGGGTCTAAAGTACGCCAGTTTAAGACCGGCCAGCAAGTTTTGGTTGGTAACTATCGCGGAGGGGGAAAGTGGATTACAGGTCAGATTACACAAAAAAACTGGTCCGCTTTCATACAAAGTTGATACTGGCAATGGTAGTATTTGGAGACGTCACACAGACCAAGTTCGTGCAACACAGGTCGTTACGGAACCAACAACTATCATGGCTCCACCAGCCACACTGGAGGTAGTGACACCGCCAGCCAGCTCAGTTCCATCAGAGGCATGACGCTATCCAAAAACGGAGGAAATTCGCGCCCCTGTGAAATTAGATTTGTCAACTACTAAATTGTTATCAATAGGGATAATACCTGATTGGCACTGGTGTATTTGGGCATAATAATCCCTGTGCAATCAGTCAAGACTAAGTCTTGAATAGTACTGAAATTACATATACTTAAATCTAGTCATTATGTGTTATCTAGTCATCATAACTTTTAAGATGTAGGACGAGATATACTTTTTGATAAAGCCTTAGACAATAATCGTGATAGGACATTCATTGACTGATCATTTTGGACCTTATAAATATATCATCAATAAATATAAATTGAAATTGTAAGAACAAAATTGAGAAACATGTACATCCTTCATTGGTTTTGGTACTTCTAAATTGAAAGGGAGGAAATGTTATGGATTGAGTTTGCTATGATCTGGATTTATATAGTTTGGTTCCAGTCATTAGTTACGCCCTGCGTATGAATACAACCTGTCTGTCTGTGAGTCAATAAAAGTAGTTCTATAATGGCGAACACGTGTTGTTGATGTTTGTCATCAGCCCCAGACGTAACATACTGTATATGCTTCCTCTATTAGTGTTATAATCAAAATAATTCAAGCTCTCAAATAAATGCATAAAATGCTCTTTTTTTCTGGTTATTATTTTCAATATACGGATTGAATGTTATAAGGGGCGTTTAGTCTGCTAAACCTGCCTATATTATTAGGCTTTTTATTTTTTTTTTCCTAATATATAGTCTACATATTAGGCAAAATAAATAATAAAAAGTCTAATAATACTATAGGCAGGTTTAGCGGACTATGGGGTGTTATGCCCGGCACATGAAATAAAATTGACTCAGGCATATTTTATATAACATGTAACTTGTCCGTTATAATAAAAGTTTAATTTTAAGTATTTTACGATGTAGATTCCGGCGCATATAAAAAAATTACCATAGAATTTTCATGCTCCTTTTAGAATTTATAGAACATTTACTGATTACGTTTATACACATAATCTAAAAGTTCTTATTGTTTACCTGAATCGCAAATAGTTATGTCAAAAGTAATAAGCAAAGTGATCCTTGTTTTTTTCATAAACATTTTCTTCCTTATTTGTAATTTTTATCATTTATGCATTCTTCCGTTGTTCCAATAGTAATTTCACTATATACATTATTGCATTACTTTGAACATACATGTACAGTGATTAATCTGCAATAGGATAAACAGGGTGTATTTTATTTCTTTGAAAAAGATGTTCCATGGTAGAAATTGATCCTCCGATATGCGCTCTATAAAAATCGGGAAAATTCCTAAGATTAATTGGATTTTTACAAACTGCTTTTTCACATATACATTGAAGATCATTTATATATTAGATATAAAGTATGTATTTAGAAAACCTCATATTTGACATTTATTTTTATCAAACGTTTACTTTGAAAATGGTCACCTCTATACTAAGTCGAGACGGGCCGATATCACGAGTTGAACCATGCCTCTTTATAATTGACAATATTTGTTTTCTTATCTTTTTATTTCCTGTTTGTAGTTCATTTTATACTTTAACTTCCAATATGAAGATAGGTGACGTGTTTCTGCCTTCTGTTCAATAGTTTTTATTAGTTGCTTTCACAATTATCCGAAATTATATATAACCAAATTTCATATTTAATTATATATATACATATAGCAGATACAGCAGGCTCAGATAATTGTCTGAGTACCAATGGAATCCCTTCGTACTAATCATAAAATAGCAAAACTATTGTCTGCAATCACGAGGTAGGTTTACCCGGTGCTGTAGATTAATTAACCTGTAGCCGTAGATAAGTTCTGACTAATCTACAGACTCTATGAACGAAAAGTGGAGAATACCTCCTCTCTGTGAAAAACACAAGGTCACAAAATTGTAGATTAAGTATCAATTTAATTAAATGATTAAATCAAAATTGAATAAGAATAATAGCTGAGAAACCTATTATCCATTCAGAATCAAATTTTCACGAAAGCTAGATACAATTTTAATTTGACAAACTTCTCAATATTCCTGCAAATACATAGCAATTTTAGAAGTTCACCGAAATATCCAAGACACCAGAATGAATGCAAATTTCTCATTTTGATTTTGAGGTTTGTGAATTATCCGTGTTGATGTTATTTCCATTTCTTTCTTTCATCACTTAATTGTGAGATTGTAAGAGATCACTTATCACATTCTACAACTGTCCATCGTTCAGTGCCTAATAATACTCTCACTGTGGAAGACCAGTTTTTTCAGCAATTGTTCGCCTTTGCCCGATTCAAACAATGTTGTGGTAGCAGTGACACGCAGAGAGTGGTTGCTGTAAATGCCTTGAAATCCAGCATTACGACACAATCTCGCATTAGTTTGGATTATAGAAAAACTAATCTACAGCACCGGTAAACCTACCTCGTTGTTGTAGACAATAGTCCAACTAAGGTACTGGCAACAACAAAAGATGACATCACAACCATGTTTTAATTCCACTATGGAATTAAGGAAAGTCCCCAGTTGATAAGTTCCGCTGAGCGATTAATTTTGTTGTTTATTACTGTAACACTTTTTGAACACGTGTTCTGTTTTGATGTCAGACAATTCAGTATTAATATTAAGATAACCAATACAAGAGAACTTGATATCTTTATTTCCATGCAATATGTGACTATTTTGTTTTTTTTAATATGAAATTCAATACAAGAAACAAGCAAAATATAATTGAATTCTTCGTTTTGTGCCCTGCTAGGTAACCCATTTTCAGAAACATATACATGTATAAGGGAGATTGGCAACTCCGCCATTTTTTACGAACAGCAGTTGTACCTGTGTGTGTTCTTAGGGTTTTAAGATATTCTCCTAAATAGTTAAATACAGGGCGAATAACTGATATGTTACAAAAGTTCAGTAATTTTCAGATTGTTTGTATAAAAGAAGGACTCGGTGTGTATGCTTCGAATCCGGTCAAACAAACACAAGTAAAGGTAATAGGATGGTGGTTATTTGGTGACATAAATATGTACTTAATCCTATGAACTTGCAAAACTGAACTAAGCTATATTTAAGTAAACATGATATGTGATATATAGGCATACAAAAATCACTAGTTTAAACGGAGTCTTAAACCTTAAATACATGCAACTGTTCCATTGACTTCGTAGATACATATGTAATATTACATGCGTACGATACTGACGATATACATGTACATGTACGTAATAACAACTTAAATATATGTATTATCAAAAGTAAACAAAGCATTAATAATCCTATGTCATAAACCATGCCATGATATGTATTGATATATCATATCACGATAAAATTAATAACATAATGAAAATATGAAATCATGTAATAAATGTAGACTACAAATGTGCATGTATACACGACGGTTATGGCGTTCTATTCACTATATAACTATATCTGACGTATCATAATGAAAAAAAAATGCATACATACCGACTGTTGATAGCATTTGCAGGATAAATAGCATGGCTGATGTCATCAAGTGCATGTCGATGATCATAAAAGGCCTAATTTACATTGAGGAGGAAAACATTCTCCACTATTAGCTTAACAAGATGTCCATTTTACACTATTATAATACTTCCTGGTCCGAATGACACCGAATGATAGTCCTACACCTTGTACTATAAATAGCCATTTATATCTAACCGAGAAGTTTATTTTGACGTATACGATCTTACTCAGCTAAAATTGTTGTTATCGGCGGTAAATTATTTCAGGCGCGGCTTTAGAGGACCCCATCCCCCTTTTTGGAGAATCATCTCCATCAAAGATCATGTAAAAATTCGTTATTCTTGATAAAGTCCGGCTATTTTTGAAGAGCAAATGACTATTACAGCACCTTAAAAACATTAACATGGGTTAGTTTTAATATTTTGCTACACATTTGCTTGCTCAGAGCATAGGAGTATGATGTTCTATCAATAATATATAGCATAAAATAAAAGTTCTCTGCATGTATAATCGTGCCTATAATACATTAATAAAATATCATTCTTCACACATATGAACACTAAATTAAGTCATCTTGAATGTTATTCTGAACGTTTGCAAATTGGAAATAAAAATTTGTACTCCGGCAATCACGGAAACATTTTCATTAAAATGCAGTCGGTCGGAAAAAACATAGTAGGCCGGGTATTTACATATTCGTTCTAATGATGGGTGACATATAGAGGTATAATTTTTTACCTAACAAATGATTTGTATATCTTTATTATTAAAATCGTTAATAATCATATAATATATTCATAGCTATAATGGCATTATTCAGTATAATAGAAGATGAATTGCTTCGACGTATCTTCGTGCAATTTTTCATGTACTGAAATTTATACATCTGGGGTTATATATAGAATACTAAATAATCTGGGGTTTGTTTTGTGTGTTACCTCCTTTCATTTTACTAGGCATAGTGACCACGCACAATGGTGGTGAAATTTAACACTTTTACATTCGTTAACTTATACATCTGCTGGTTGGCAAACCTAGATCTTAATTGGTTAAAATGCCGAAGAAAACAAATCAGCAAAAATTTAACAAACATTCGGTTTTATATGCAGGATTCAAATACCCAAGCTTCAGTCAAATAAGAGATGTAAATATAAAATTTGGTCTAATCTATAAAAAAACATGTTATCCCTTTTAGATGAGAAATAATGGATTTCAGTAATGGTCACGGGACTCACTTACAAGCATATAAATTTTCTACATTTTTGGGGGGAGACCACCCCAGACCCCCAATACAAAAGTTCTTGAACTTCAATTTGTCTACAATGTGCTCCGGATGAAAAAAAAAAGTTTTAAATATAATTGACTTCAAACCATTGGTGGACGGAACTGAATTAACATATTTTGAATTGACTAATTACCCATTTTATTTACTAAAAAATAGTGGATTTTAACAATAAAAAGTGTCCAAATGGCACCTGAAAGCATCTAGAATATTAGAATTTTCTGGGGAGACCCCCTACATACCCCCTTTACATATTGGCATAATTAACAAACTCTCCTTTAGGAAATTCAATTGTGGAGGACAGATGGAAGTGTCATGGCATGCAGTACACATGGATATCATCCAAGGACCCGATTGTTTGGTTTGTATATTTCCAATGTGTTTGAACAATATTCATTCCAATCATTATTATTTTCATTGTAAAACTTAAAAATCACAATCTTGTTACAATGAGCTTCACATGTCCATACACAGAGACCTCCTTTAGTCTATGTGTTATGAATCAAATACATACATCATACATAGGCAAAGTGCATGGTTCATCATTCTTATTACTCCAGGAGTTCCAATCACTAACAATATCTACACCCCTTGACTATCATCGTAAAAACTGGAGTCAACAGAACTATACAGGTTATTTAGACCTATGATGCACATCAAAATAGCCGTAGAAACGGTACGCTGTGCACGTGGTTGACTGTGTGTCTTTGAAGTTTGGCGTCCCTCTCTCTGTGGTCTTCGAAGGCAATTTTTTGTGGCCTGTGATTGGTTCAGAATTTTTCCTCAGAGCTGCCTTCAGTTTTTCTATTAGATAGTCCAGGGGTGTAGAGATTGTAAATGATCGGAACCCCTGGAGCGGTCGAAGATGATGAACCATGTACCTATTGTAATCACATTAAGTTAAAACAGGGTCACTCATCACCCTATTAAATACAGACCAGTATAGAATGTACTTTGAAGTCATATTTTATTAGGTATCTGGCAGCTAGGCTTAAATATGTCTAGTTATTAAATTGCCCATATAGACCCTTCTTTAGAATTGGCATAAATGACAACCCAATTGTCATAAATTGATGCCAATTTCCCTGTGCACCAGCCAGAAAATAAGTACATGTTTACACATAGGAATACTTTAACAATTTGAGCTGTTTAGGAAATCTGAAAGTATTCTGTAGTATTTTGCTGGTAATATATTTATTCTTCTTTCTTTTAAGTTTGAATGTGTTTTGCCAATGTTAATGCTGCATATTGTGTTTTATGACAAGAATAACCTAAACGTAGACTCAAAAAAACTGAAAAGTGACTCAACAAGGAAGCTGTCACTCTTGAGTGGAATTCATCATTACTCTGGCAAAGTTCTACTTGGCGTTGCTGAAAAATATTCCTTGCTGATTATAATTTCTAAGAATATTTTATCAAAACATCACATAAGTTGATTTACAACGATTAACTTTATGTTTGTTATTTTTACTCCATTACTGAAGTGTGTGTCATCTTAACCAGTACCTCAAAAATATCTACTCAGATTTTTACAACTACTTTTCCCAAGGACAAAATGCATCATTCATTGTACATTATTCTTTATATGAATACTAATACCAAAAGCTTTGATCAACATAACCCCATTTGCTAACAGGTATGCATGTATTAAAAGCTTTGAAACATACACACAGTGAATATATTGAGGGAGGGAAAAAAAGCAAAGGCAATGTACCATACTTTGATGTACATCATTTCAAGAAATTTACTTGAAAAATTCCACTTCCATAAATGGATATATATTAATACATTTGATGATAAATTATATGTGATTTAAGGAATGGGGAAAATTACAATTTTAAAAATAGTTAATTAATTGTAAACATTCTAGATGATACGATGAACTTCAGGAGATTCAATGTTGTATGTATAATTTGTAATTAATAAAAAAAAAATCCAATCTAAAAATTAAAAAAAATTAAGTGTAATATAATTTTGTATTTTATCAATAAAAGATAAACCATGCATCAGTTAAACAAAAATATTTTTGCAAGGACGTATCACTTATAAGGCCAAAAAAACCGGGTCGGTAGGTCTGGAGGATTTTTTTTATAAGCGTCTTTCACTCTAAAATAATGGCCGGAACCGGAGTCTAAGAAATCCCGACTTTTCATTTGTTTTCGTAGAAATGTAGGGGAAAAATTAGTGTCGGGGGGTAAAAAGTTAGGGTCGGTCGGGTAACCCTAAACAGACATATTATTGTTTGGCCTAAATCCTTGGTTTTTGTCCATATTTGTCAGTACATTTATATTTGTCAAGAACTGCAGTACATCAAACATGGCATATGCATTGTTTTATTTAACTCCAACAATGTTAGAGGTTATAGCACGACGAGACACTTTTGATCATTTACGTCGTGTGTTGGTATTGCCAACAGAAGTTTCTTAATATCGACGTCTAATATTATTGGATTAGTTTTATTTGTCTTGTTTTGTGCTCACCCTTTTATGACAAAAAGAACAAATGAATTGGGATTACACTATGTATCCATTTATAACCAAAATTTAAAGCTAGAAATCCCTAACATGATCAGATGATTACGGTGTAGACTATATTAAATAGACATTTCTAACATCGACAGAGACACAGACTCGGAGTACGACTTGGACGGTTTGAGGGGTCATCTCACAATGCAAAACGATGTATTATTAACATACATTGTATCTTTGTACCTTTCTCTTACATATTCGCTAATTGCGGCGCATTTATAGTATCTACATTTAAAACTTGTAGTTTTGCAGCGTCATAGAAACTACGATTAAAACGCAAAGATCCGCCGGAGTACATAATCATGTACAGTTATCTCGGTTGAGATACGTATTTTTTAGCTGGATATACTATCATATGAACAAGCCATTTCGTCACATCATTACTTATGCTACAAAAAGAGATTATGTTAGCTCTAGACGATATTTCATTTTACCTTTATGATTGACCAATTCGAGAGATCATCGGAACTTGGAGCTCTTATGGCAAACTTAGTTTCACGTGAAAAAAGTCTATTCCTTAATGTTTAATTCGCACTTCAATTCGATCAAGACATCGTACGTATATCGTGCGAGAAGCTCATGAAGGTGTCGCCTACCCAATCACTTGGGTTTTCTCCGGGCACTCTGGTTTCCTTCCACTCTAAGACCCCTCACACTCTTTCATCCGGGCCATCGAAAGTGTGATTTGTATAAGTTGTTTAACTTTTTTTCGCAAATCGATGTAAAATAAAGTTCATATTTTCTTATATATATGCAGACATGGTTTTTAAATTGTACAAACCCAAAACGTAACATAAACAATTGGTCTGTTTTCAAATATCAAGCAGTTTAGAGATACGTGTATTATGAAATAAGTAAAACCGAAAGAAACGGTGAAATCAATAAATCTTTTTTTTTTTTTTTTTAAAGTAAGAAACTTTGAAAACTCATCCTCAATCAAAATATTTATGTTAACTCTTTCCAATGGCATTGACTCCATTAATAATTTTTTATACAAATGTAATAAATATATGAGTGCATATTGATCAGTACAGCGAGAAAATTGATTATGTTGGTGGGAATAGTCACTCTCTGCAATCGGAAAACTCTCGAAAATGAAATCCGATTGAATAGGCTATTAAATCTTAGAAGTTGTACAGAATACTTGATTGCGCAGTGGCATGACAAAGATTTATGAAGGAGTATGAAATAGATTATATGTTGGACAAATGGGCACATTTTTAGGTCAACTGACGACGACAGTCTTCAAAGTGACCTATTCTAATCGCCTTTTGTCCGTTCGTCCGTCCGTCGTGCGTCGTTCCGTACGTCCGTTCGTGCGTCGTATGGTCCGTAAACAATCTTTACATTTTCGACTTCTTCTCCAAAACTGCTGAATTCAATTTCAATTCGAAATTTTGCACAAACCTTCTTAGGCATCAAAGCCAATCAAAAATTGTGAATTATATGGTCCCCACCCCACCCAGGGGACTGTGGGAGGGGCCAAAAAGGGGTAAAATTGAGTAAGAATTTTCAAAAATCTTACTCTCTATACTCAAAGATGTGTTAGAATCAAAATACTCTTCATTAGATAGAAAGGTCTTAAGGTCCTTTTAACAAAAAATTGTGAATTATATGACACCTGGGATGTCTCTCAGTTTCTCCCTGGGGAGGGGGTTAAGATTTACTATACTTTATATTTGAGAAAGGAAAACACATTTTTGCGCATTATTTGGTCCTTCAAACTTTGTAATAGGAAATGAGTCAAATGTTGTCCAGGAATTATCAGTATGAGATGAGCCAATTTAATCCTATTAACAAATGTTTCTTTGACTGGGACCCCCAGGGGCCTTAGGAGCGGGGTTCAAAAGGGGTTACAATAGGGCTAAAAAACTTCAAAAATCTTCTTCTTGAACATTCTGAAAAAGTTATTAATTCAAATTACTTTTCATAAAGATGAAAGGCTCTTCTAAGGTCCTTTACAAAAATTGTTGATTTATTATGGACTGGGGGGTCTTCACGTTTCGTCCCTGGGGGAGAGAGCGGGGTCATGTTTTACTATTGTTGTATATAGGAGAAAACACATTTTATGAGCGACTTTTTTTTCTTGCTCAATTTTCATGGGAAAACGAAGGTCAAACTTGGTTAGAATAATTAGCCTGATAGATTATCATTTTATTTACTATTCATATCAATATTGGTCCCAGGCCGGAACCACCCCTGGGGGCCCAGACGGGGGCGGGACCAAAAACGGTAAAATAGGCTAAAAACTTCAAAATATTATTCTTTTAAAATTCGCATGGATCATTGTAGACTCAAATAATTCCTTAGTTGGACCAAGTTTCTTCAGGTGTGTTTTATAAACCCAACTGTGCTCTCGCCCCTATATAACCTTGGGTTCCCGCAGACGCCCACGCTTCACAACTGGGGAAGGGGGTGTCAAGTTTGCTTTAGTCTTTATATAGGAAAAACATATTTGGTGAAAATTATTTTGGCCCTCAATTTTCGTACGGAAATTTAGTCATAACTTGGATTATATTTATTAGCTAACGATATGTAGCTTTTTATCTTCCTTATCACGTCATCGGGGCGGCGCCTCCGCTAACCCCACGGGGGGTGACGGGGGACCAGAGGGGGCAGGACCAAACAGGGTCAAAATTGACTTAAAATTTCAATCAAAAAATACCTCTAAGGTTCACAGGTTGTTTTGATGGAAGGCAAATACTCGTTCATAGTCTATATAGGACAAATTTATTTAAATCACAGGACCAACGTCAAGGGCCCAGCATCATATAGTGGGTATATTTGTATTTAATTTGTTTCATATATTTGTTTCATTATATTATTCTAACTCGGGTGGACACGTTAAGGACCATGTGGCCTCTTGTTATGATATTAGGCTACACATACTATAAAAAAAGGAATAGCCTTTTTTTTTTTAATTTTGTAGAGGTTATTAATAGTGATCTGAGACAGTGGTTATTGTTATTAATAATATGGTTAAATAACTGAATACAAAATTAAAACTTTTTTAATCAAAGTGATAATAAATACTATTGATAATAATATTTTATTTGCACATTAAAGTAGTATGGTGACTGTGGCTGATTGCGTATTTTTAAAAAGAAATAAAAATAAAAATTAATTAAGGAAAAGTAAAAACATAACTTTATAGCATTAATGAGGATCGAACCCGATACCATTAGATCTTGTGCCCTTATGCAGTATCTGTTTGTCCAATAAAACATGCATTACACTTATTTTTACAAACGACAAAATTTATACAGAACTGGGGATGTCCATCGGGCGACCCGGACGTCGAGCAAAATATTTTTCATTAAACATTTTTGAGGTTGTTTCATGAAAAACAGTCGAAGTTGGTCATCGGGATCCGCCCCGTGTCTGCTATCGACGTTAGAAATGTCTATTATATGGATTAAAAAACAGTACACAGGAGTTCTGATCAATGTATGAAATCTCAGGTTCCTTGGTATTGGTTAGAAAAAAAATATTTCTATAAGACTCTGTCGGGAAATAGTTAAACATCTTTTTATTATCGAATGCGCTTTTTATTATTGTTTGTGAGTCGGAAAATAGAAGGACGGTCGAAAATGGCGCATCATGCTTTCGCCGCGCGAAGCGCGCTCTCTTTCATTCTCTATACCCGACACACCATTTCACTCCCGTGTTTTTCCGCTGTTTTGTAAGTTTTCGTGGAATGTTGGCAGCTACAAGTGCTTTATTATCGTAACAGTTTTAATAATTGGGCCCTATAGTAATACCCCGGAGCACAATGAGCAACAAGCATGCAAACGTTCCGTTTATAAAATTAATTTTTTTGTTTTATTATTTAAAACAGGTTTTAAAGTAGTCACAATTAGTATTAGTCATCTATACTATATTCGGTTGATGATTGTGTGATTTGATGTAGCGCATGTGAAGTCCAGTTTTGAATCCCTGAAAAGAATTGTTTTGATCCATTGTTGAAGTCAGAAGTGTGTGTAAGGGTTCTCCTAACGTTTCCATTTATAAAGTCTTAATTGACGTTGGTCCAATTTTGGACTACAGCAAACGGAGGACCACCACCTAAAAAAATGTCAATTTACAATTCATTATTTTGGGTACTTACTGCATATGTATTATATTTTTCCTGTCTTTACCCTATTTCAATGAGGGGGGACCGCCGATCCTTAAAAACCCACACACTAAGATAAGGAAAATCTTACAATTGGAACGTTTTGGAAAATGCGGTCTGCCTCGTTGGAAATGGCACGGGGTCCGGGTTGGGCGGTTGGGTTGGTGGGGTTACATTTAGGGGGGGTTCCGGGGTGTTGGGCGGGGGTTATATATTAGGGGGTGGTTAATAAGGGGCGGTGGGCCGGTTTGCGGGGGTTGGGTTACCGGGGTGGTATGGGGTGGTACATAATGATTACAATAACACGTTACATTGGTTACCCAAACCGGAAGAGTTTCACATGCCTAGGAGGTTGTAGATTTAGAGTTTCGTTTTTTTTCCATGGGGCACGGGGCAACCTCCCTTTTTTATTCCTCAACACTGGGAGTGAACGTGTCACACTCTAACCCGGAAACGGTAACGAAACAGAGCTCAATTGGCCAATCAACAAATATCTGCAGATGACATACCCTATTAATGCCATTTGTGTTTTACTTCCTTGTATTTTTTCTGATTTTTTTGTTCTTCAGGTTTTTACAAATGCCTTCTTTATTCTTCTTTTTCTTACTCCTCCCCTCAAACTACAGCCGTGGCCAAACATCTGTGAGTTCAGCCGAAAGACTTGAAGCCCAAAGAGGTCGCCTCCTGTTACTGCCCTTTTCACAATTGGAGATACTGAATATGGGATTGACCATTGTGACCCCCCTCCCTAACCCCCCCCCCCCCCTCTTCCAATGCCCTACACATATGCTTACAACCTGTCGGGTTAACCCCCCCCCCCCCCCCCCCCCCCCCCCCCCGATGACCCTCCCCCCCCAAAAAGTTTCAACTTACTCTCCCCCCCGAAATACCCCGCCCCCCCCCAGCACATACTCCCTTGGTTTCTTTCCAGGAATTTAATATTAATCTCCAAACTTTTATCACAATAACTGGATTTTATTAACAACAATATAATCCACTTTCATGGTATTCTTTTCATACATTGATAAATATACAACGTAACATAAATTTTTTTTATGAAAGATGACTTGTTTTGCACTACACATATAACAATTGTTAGGACTACACAAAACTTTTTTATGTTATAACTTTCTGTATTAGTTAAATTCATCAGCTCATTTTCAGAGATTACTCAAGAAGATGTGAAAAGTGTCGAGGAGTTGGAGTTAACAAAGGGTCTAAAGCTCGATTGAATGAAGATTGGAGGGCTTTACGCAAGTAAAAAAACGAAAATGACAAAACATTTGCAAAAAAATCCATCAGCAGAAGTTTCATGTCATTTAATCTTATACCTTCTAAGCTGTGTCAAAACAAATCTTTACAATATTGTAAGATCCATTAAGTATGGAAGAGAAACAGAACTGTTAGCAAAGAAAGAATGATTGTGTAAAATCTTTCTCTATTGCACATTAAGATGTAAAATATAGTGAATGTGGCTCTTATATTTGTGTAATCAATTACCCACATCTTGCTGCCTTTCCCAGATTTATCAATCACATGTTCATGCTGTCATTATGCGGAAGGTCTCGTTGAAAGTGAAAATATCTTTTAGTCATGCAATGTATAGAATTGTACACAAGGTTTTTTTGTAATTTGCTCTCTTCCAAAATATTTGGAAACATCAAGTAGTGATTAAAATCACATTGAAGAAAAAACAGTGTATATTTTTGTCAAGTCACAATTAGGCCAGATGTGCATAGCAGAAAAGAAAAACGGTAGTGAATTTTGTGTACATATCTACCAAATGGCAAATTTTTGTTAGAGAATATATTTGATGCTGTACTTTTTCAGTCAATGTTATCTATGTGGTATTGCTGTTCCGACATTCAAAAAAATACATGGTGAGCAGGCTATTGTGTAATGATGAACCAACAAAAAGACAACCTGAACGATGTTCACATGAGCCCACTTAAATGCCTGCACCCAATTGGGGTGTGACATTTTTGTCCCAGCATGTCAGAGAATTGTGTTTAAAGTGCGTGGACAATGTACATAAACTTTAAAAGAAACGTAGTGTTTGTTGTGATGCATTGCAACGGACAGGTGGTTTCATTACTCATGTGAAAAAGTCACGCTGTATCAGCTAAACTAAATGATAATTGAATGGTATTGTTCATCTTGTAGAAAATTATCATTGAATTATTTATAGATACTTGTTATGCTGGGACATTAACATATATGAAATGAGAGAAAAATCAAGTTTCTATGAACTAATATTCTAGATATACATTTTTGGTTTATGAACCAGTTATTTGCAATTGACTTCAAAAATTGTTAATCCAGGTAAATCAACACAAAATTATTGTCAATCATAATTTGAAGCTCAGCATTCGTAACTTTTTCAATGATTACATTATAAGAAGATATTGAAATGGTCATTTTTGCGAGTTTCGCTTTATATATGTTAAAAATGATTTATGATATCATATATATACTGTCTTAAGTGAGAGATTTCTGATACAAAGCACAAAACATTACTTCGCTTATTCCTACATATTATGTACACGTATTCGACCCAAAAAGCGCCTAGGGCGCTAGAAAATATTAAAGCAATTCATGTGGCGCTTAATAGGAATAAAGTTTGGACTTTTTTTTAGACTCTCATAAAATTGTTCTACACCAATTAAGCCATTAAATCAATTTGCACAAAATAACTCGAAAAGGAAAACAAAATTTTCATATTTTCACTCTGCATTTAATTCGAAGTAAATGGAATTTATCCAAAAAGGAGAGGGAGACGCTTATTGGATCGAATACGGTGTTTTAAGACTACAAACATGCAAATATTGAAAACTGATATATTGTTTAACATTGTTATCATAATTTGAAAATTAGATACTGCAATAGGGTGTACCAAAGTATTCTCTTTGGTTTTTTATGTTTTAGATGTTTTAATCTGACTCTCCACGGGGGGCTGGGGGTTGAATGTTTCTGTCTCAAAATGACTATAGTGGTTACTATGGGAGAGGAAGGGATGGTGCTGCCTCAAAATGACTATAGCTGTTACAATTCTATTGACAAATATACTTTAGATAATGTATCTATTGAGATGCATATCTTGGAAGAGGAGGTAGCTAAAATTGCACATCCCCCTGCGATTTTGATGATGTCATATATGTGACAAAAGAGCATAGTCAAGGGTAGTTCATATTTAAACTACTGAAACATTTTAACCTTACTTTTTATATATTAATATTTAAACTATGTACACCATATATTTTTTCATTGTCAACAGGAAAACGCGCAATAACTTCATTCACGGGAACTTGAATGCATCGAAACAATTATATGTACATGTATATATAAACAATATCAATGATATATGTATATCTGTCCAAACTATCACACACACACATATATATAAACGTAGATGGCGAAACGTGAGGGGCCCTATCGATTAGAAAATTGAGGTGGCAATGCCTCCACCCTATCAAATTTAAGCCTGAAATGATTCAATGCACATGTTTACATTTTTACTCTAGTATTTCCAGTCAGCTGATGTAAACAGGTGAGATATTTTGATCCTCGGGATTTTGGACCCATAATGAAGTATTACATTTACATGTAAATTTACATTTTCAGATTTCCAAGGCACACACAGCATCTAGTTTATTAATGAATTAACTTCGCAATATCTAATACAAATGATACAAGTTAAGTTGTACACACATGTCATACGGTGTGACATTACAAAAAGTTGCATCACGAATAATAATTCCCAAGAATGACATGCTTTAGTTGGTTTTTTTTTTTTTTTTTCTGAAATAAAACTAAATGTTGAATTCAGATAAAACCACGTGTGGTCATCATATGACCAATTCTGACTTCAATTCAGTGGGGATAGCGACAAGAATAGAATAGAAGTCAAGGTGTTGGCAAAACTGAGAGGAGGATGGGGATAACCTTGCAATTATGACATATTTAACAAGCCTTTATTTCTCTGTG
>NW_027188348.1:0-25109 GCF_041381155.1 Argopecten irradians | reverse complement strand
ACAAATATGTAGGCAAAATGGGACAAATAAAATTTTGGCAAAATTTTAAAGATAGAAAATATCGAAATTTTGGGTATTATTTTCGGCCATGTCAATTATTAACAATGGTGATTCACCAACTTCCAGTTTGAGTGCACCAAAAATATTTTCTAAAAAGTTGGCTCATTACCTGAAGTAAATATTATGCAAATTTCAGAAAAATTGTGGACCGGTAAATTTGTCGTTTAAAGGTCTTAATGAGGCAAGGTCTATTTTTAGCAGTATTACACCGTGGTTGCACCACGGCCCTTTTCAATCATAAAATTGAGAAAACAAAGAAACTAATTTCTTAATCTTATTTAATACTCATTAGTTACATTAAATTTAAATTAATATATGATTTTATAACCTATATATTGTAGAATAATCAAAATATTGAATCACAATAACAAAGTATTTCGGAATTTTTAGGGCATTATCATTCACTTTTCAAGCTAGATGATGATTGCAACTGCATTCTCAGAAATATTATTTTTATTTACAGCTGAAAGGCATATAAAGTAAAATAATAACAAAATCTAGAAAAAAATGGGTGGGAGTAGATTATTATGTAAGAGAATTAAGTTTTTACCAATTTTCACACATCCCGTATATTAGTGCATATATGTATAATGTTGTTGTTTTTTCAAAATATTGTGCTTTCAAAGTGTTGGCAATGACATCAAATCACACCATTACAAGTTTTTGTTTAAAAAAAATAGACAAATTGATATATGATTTTTTTTTCGTTCAAAAATGTATTAATTTTACTATATAAGTATTTCTTAGCAGTTTAATATTTAGATTGTTTAGAACATTTTGTGATCAATCAACTGAAGTTTAATTTCGAGGGTTTTTTTTTTTTAATTTTCTTTAGAATTTTCATGAATTCCATAAAAGTTAACTAAGAATTTTTTTTTCAGTTAAAAACATAACAGCATCTTTTATGGTTAATGAAACAGTCAAAAGTTTTTGAGGTCCACAGTTTAATTTTTCATAATTAGCTTTGTGTATCGTAAACACATCATACTATCAATCAAAATGGCATAAGGTTTATCATTTCAGGTAAAAAAATGATTTTATAAGAAACTTGGTTATCACAACATGAATTATACATGTCATGGGGATCCAAATAAATAAATTTATACGTGACACAAAGCTAAGTAACATAAAGTATATGCAATACACTGCATTTAAATGATTTCCAGTTTGATCAGACACTCTCAATTCCTGTTTGACGGTTTCTCCATTATCTCTGTACGATTAATACCATATCCGCCAATTAAGATTTTTAGAGATGTTTTTGTCCATATGGATTACTTTACAATTACTTATAAAACTCATATAATTCTAAACTCAAAGTCAGTTTATATAGTATTGAATAAAACGGTTTCATCGCCACACACTCTTTACCACGGGGATATACACCATGTTCATGTACTGTGATCGAAGCCTTTCTTTTGTGTCTATTACTCAGTAAAGCTGTTTAATTTTCTAATTATATAATAATACTAACATGGAATTCAAATATGATTATTGACAATAAAGATAAATCAAGTTTTGATGATCTACTTACAGGTAATGTCTATTTTCATTATTAAAACTGCTACATTCAGTTAGTTATTTTGCAAGATTAAAGAAGTATTTGTCATTAATGTATCTAAATCTGAAATGATACATCAATGAGTTTCCCGAAAAAAATAAACTTAAAATCTAAAACGATACGTTAAAGTGATGAGATTTACATTTTTAGCATGAATCAACATAAATGTTAATCAGAAGTGTTAGCCCTGCAAATAATTGAACTACTGTAGGTTTGTAACATGACCCGTGTAACCTGGTAACTCTTCCCTCTCAAACCACACAGTTACAGAATCCCATTTTAATCACTCTCTTCACTGTAAATATGCTCTATAATTACAAAATAAATCATTAGAACAGGACATATTAGTGAAGCTACTTCAAATGCAAAACAGCTTATTGTGGTCATAAAACACCCAAATGTTTTGTAATTTTGATTATGTAAAACTTAATTTTTCTACAAAGTATCACTAAATAAATCAATTTGAAATCATATCAAGCGTTACAGATGAGTATTGGATTATACATTAATGTTGACACCGTTAGATTCGTGATAAATGATCCAAAATAAGCATATTCTTAACATTATGTAACGTTACTAAAAATAGACCATACCATATTATAACCTTTAAACGACAAATTTACCGGTCCACAATTTTTCTGAAATTTTCATAATATTTACTTCAGGTAATGAGCCAACTTTTTAGAAAATATTTTTGGTGCACTCAAACTGGAAGTGGGTGAATCACCATTGTTAATAATTGACATGGCCGAAAATAACACCCAAAATTTTCGATATTTTCTGTCTTTAAAATGTAGCCAAAATTTTATTTGTCCCATTTTGCCTACGTATTTGTGATCATTATATGTAATTATTTATACTCTTCAGAAAATAATACAGTTTTATGACATAAAACATTATTTTTATACCATTTTGGATCAAAAAGGGAACCCTGTTCATACACCTCTACTGGGCAACATTAATTTGGCCATAGCACAGGCCCCTGGGACCTTTTGAATTTTTTTAATGTATTTCAAGGGTTTGCATTTATATTGCTACATATTACATTTAATTTCAATAAAATTGGTTCGTGGGCAAAATTCCATTGTTCGTGAAAGAGGTCCTTACAAAATTCTCTCCGTAAACTATGATTTACTAACTCCTGAAATAAAACGGGAAATATTACCTAATATTATATAATTTATCGCTACTGTATTTGGACGGCAGCCAAATTACAATTATAATTATTAGATTGAAAATTAAGACATTTATAATTCAATAGTTTTTTAAATATCTGAACAATTATTTCGGTTTTAACTTCCTTTACATAGGTAGTACACTCTCTGTCCGAGAATTGACATTTACTAGCTCATATATATCAGTTGCACGGAAATAGCACGTGACCGGGCGGTAGCCAAATAACAATTATAATTCAATTAATTTCATCAATTTCGGACGTTTAAAAATCAATAATTTTACTAATATCTGAACATTGATTTCGGTTTTAACTTCCTTTACATAGGTAGTACACTCTCTGTCCGAGAAATGACATTTACTAGCTCATATATATCAGTTGCATGGAAATAACACATGACCGGGCGGTAGCCAAATAACAATTATAATTAGATCGAAAATTAAGACATTTATAAAATCAATATTTTTACTAATATCTGAACAATTGTCTCGGTTTTAACTTCCTTTACATAGGTAGTACACTCTCTGTCCGAGAATTGACATCTACTAGCTCATATATATCAGTTGCACGGAAATAACACATGACCTGGAGGTAGCCAAATAACAATTATAATTCAATTAATTTCTTCAATTTCAGACAGGTTTTTTCCAGCTTTAGTTTCTTTTAAATTGAAATTACAAAATTCTCTCCGTAAACTACGATTTACTAACTCCTGAAATAAAACGGGAAATATTACCTATATTATATAACTTATCGCTACTGTATTTGGACGGCAGCCAAATAACAAATATAATTAGATCGATATTTAAGACTCTTCAATTCAATAGTTTTACTAATATCTGAACAATTGTCTCGATTTTCACTTCCTTTACATAGGTAGTACACTCTCTGTCCGAGAAATGACATTTACTAGCTCATATATATCAGTTGCACGGAAATAACACATGACCGGGCGGTAGCCAAATAACAATTATAATTCAATTAATTGCTTCAATTTCAGAAAGTTTCTTTCAAGTTTAGATTGTTTTACATTTAAATTACACATTCTGTCCGTAAACTACGATTTACTGACTCCCGAAATAAAACGGGAAATATTACCTATATCATATAATTTATCGCTACTGTATTTGGACGGCAGCCAAATAACAAATATAATTAGATCGATATTTAAGACACTTCAATTCGATAGTTTTACTAATATCTGAACAATTGTCTCGATTATCACTTCCTTTACATAGGTAGTACACTCTCTGTCCGAGAATTGACATCTACTAGCTCATATATATCAGTTGCACGGAAATAACACATGACCGGGCGGTAGGCAAATAACAATTATAACTCAATTAATTTCTTCAATTTCAGACAGGTTTTTTCCAGCTTTAGTTTCTTTTAAATTGAAATTACAAAATTCTCTCCGTAAACTACGATTTACTGACTCCCGAAATAAAACGGGAAATATTACCTATATCATATAATTTATCGCTACTGTATTTGGACGGCAGCCAAATTACAATTATAATTAGATTGAAAATAAAGACATTTATAATGCAATAGTTTTTTTAATATCTGAACAATTGTCTCGGTTGTAACTTCCTTTACATAGGTAGTACACTCTCTGTCCGAGAAATGACATTTACTAGCTCATATATATCAGTTGCACGGAAATAACATATGACCGGGCGGTAGCCAAATAACAATTATAATTCAATTAATTTCATCAATTTCAGAAAGGTTCTTTCAGGTTTAGATTGTTTTACATTTTAAATTACACATTCTGTCCGTAAACTACGATTTACTGACTACTGTATTTGGACGGCAGCCAAATAACAAATATAAATTAGATCGATATTTAAGACACTTCAATTCGATAGTTTTACTAATATCTGAACAATTGTCTCGATTATAACTTCCTTTACATAGGTAGTACACTCTCTGTCCGAGAATTGACAGTTACTAGCTCATATATATCATGTTGCACGGAAATAACACATGACCGGGCGGTAGCCAAATAACAATTATAATTAGATCGAAAATTAAGACATTTATAAATCAATAGTTTTACTAATATCTGAACAATTGTCTCGATTATCACTTCCTTTACATAGGTAGTACACTCTCTGTCCGAAAAATGACATTTACTAGCTCATATATATCAGTTGCACGGAAATAACACGTGACCGGGCGGTATGCAAATAACAATTACAATTCAATTAATTTAATCAATTTCACAGAGTTTTTTTTTCCAGATTTATTTTCTTTTACATTTAAATTACACATTTTCTCCGTAAACTACAATTTACTAACTCCTGAAATAGACCGGGCGGTGTTACCTATATTGTATACAATCAAAATTATTTTTATTCAAGACGCTGTAATTCAATGAATTTTACAAATATCTTTGGGTTTTTTCATGTATTTAATAGTTTTAATATTATCAGCATCAGACTGATTTTTTTAGTTCCGTTTACATATAAAATACGCCGTTTTACATATAAAATACGCATTCTGTCCGTAAGATGTGCGTGCATTTTCCAAAATTCATGGTACATGTAAATGGATAACTAAAATCATATACTATAAGTAATAGGACAAGTAGTTACCGTAATATAAAATTTCAAAGAATACATGTTTCAAATACATATATACATGCATAATACAAAAAAATCATATAGTTCAAATTGAGTGGAAAGATACAAGAACAATGACAAAACCGACGAAATTTTCTATATTATATTGATATATTATTACAGAAGAAAATTTTTATATAAAATAAAAAAAATATTCTGAAAGAAAGCGCAGACCCTAATAAATAGCATTGATTTGAGGATACCAATTTCAATTTCAATTTAAAAAAAACAATAATTGATATAATAAGTCTGACTAAATAAGCGCGCTTTCAAATGAGCTTGGACTTGCTTGCATATTGTACATTTTATCAAATATTCTATAAAGTCCTATTGTAGCTACCAGGGGTACAATTTCTGACCGTTTGATTGACATTCGTTGGAGACTAAAAGGATATTTTTGGTATATAATTATATAACATACCTGGACATCCTCGTGTATTCACAAAATGAATCTTGTACAGGCAATGACAGTAAACCGTCTTGTGAAGAATGATGAGAATGATGATGTCAATGTTGATGCTAAATAGCTGGTGAATATGAGATTCTGGTGATAACAGGAAATAGGATTCCAGGAAATATAACGTTCCTTCAACCACTAAGACAATGACGAGAAATCTTCTGATGTAGAATGATGCAATCACTCGTGATGCTCTATAGTTGATGAAAATGCTATAGGTAAAAAAGTCTTTCTACGAATTTGTAGTATTGATTGAAATGCCCTTTGTCCGTTTCCGATTGGTTTTCAATTGAAACGCGCAAGTCAGACATATTGGCACCACATCGGACTGACCGACTGGTGACAATAATTGTCATTTCATTATTAATCAGCAACTAACAACTAAAATATCTACTAACTAACATGTCACACAGGACACAAACAACAAGTAAACAATGCATGCCACTATTATCCAATATACGAGCATAAATGTATACACATTTAACACGAACGCAAACATGGCGCTTTAGTTTTAATATAAATCGAATTAAAACACAAAATATGACAATATACATGACAAGTGAAAAATTGCACAAATAATATTTCATTAAGATTACATTAAAATGTAAGACTGTGAAATACCAATGTGAAGTTAGTAAATTGACTCGAGATTTGGGATTTTTATTGGTTGTATTATTTAAACCTAAAAGAACATAGGCGGTATTCTATAATGTATGTAGTTATATATTGAGTTTGTTTTAATATTTTTTTCTGTAATGTCATCAAATAACATATGTTTGCCACTTTGATCTAATAACACCAAAAAAGTACCATATAACATATTCAGATATGAGAAAAAAATACATTATATTTTATAAAGAAGGGGCTTTTGTCCAGAGGGGCTTTTATCCTGAGGGGCTTTTGTTCGGAGGGGCTTTTATCCTATACTCATTTTGGGAAATGGGGTATATGAAAATATATTTGTGATAGACATTAGATCAGTTTGTATGGCATGACATGGGATTACTATTATAGATGTGATAGTCACCTGAGCTGGAAAAGACCCGTTACTCTAGTATTATAATCATTATCATTATATTATTTGTTTGTATATTTCATATCAAAATACTGATAATCTCTCTTCCCTTCTCTCTCTCTCTCTCTTTCTCCCCCCTTCTCTTCTCTCTCTCTCTCTCTCTCTAATAACGTTTATCTGCACTGTATAACTTAGGTCATCCATTTGCTTGTATACGTTAAAAAATAACGGGAACGGGCTTAATATAAGTTTTTTAACTAGTGCCCAATCCTTTTTGTATTGTAAAAATTGTAAATAAAATATGTTTAAATAAAAAAAATTGTTTCCATTCTTTCTTTTGATTTAAAGGTACTAAATCATTATATTTACATACATTTCTTTGGGTTTTTGACTTCCTACAAACGTGTCTCTATACCTGAAATTACAAAGTTTTCAAAATTACAAAACATTTTATTTGAACAATTTGGCAATGTTTATCAACGTTAAAGTATATCGCAAAAACGCAACCCGAAAAGTGTATCTGTCGGCATTGGCCTGTTTTTATAACGGAAAGAGATGAGTGCATTTTTAACGTTGCGAAGATCCATTTTCGTGAATTTTGCAAAGCCGTATAGTCTCCTCAATTTTCAATATTTTCACACTATTTTTTGGGCAAAATGGTAATATGTTAAGTATTTTGATGTTAACTTCCACTTTTAATGGTATTTGAGTGCAAGTAAATGCCCGGGCGGTATATATATATGTTCCCCGGGCGGTCTTACTATTTGCAATTAACAAGATTTACGATACGTGTGGGCGAGATCGTGAATTTTGTAAAGGCCGAACTCTTTCATTTTTTCAATTTTTTCACACTATTTTTTGGACAAAAAAATGTTTATATGTTAGGTATTTACCTGTTAACTACACTTTTATTGGTATTTGAATGCAAGTAAATGCCCGGGCGGTAAATATATGTTCCCCGGGCGGTCTTACATTTGCAAATAACAAGATTACGAATGGGTTGCGAGATCGTGAATTTTGTAAAGCCGTAACTCTTTCATTTTTCAATGTTTTCAAACTATTTTTTGTCAAAATGTTTATATGTTAAGTATTTAGCGGTTAACTACATTTTTAATGGTATTTGAGTGTAAGTAAATGCCCGGGCGGTAGATATGTGTTCCCCGGGCGGTCTAATATTTGCAAATAACAAAATTACGAACGTGTTGCGAGATCGTGAATTTTGTAAAGCCGTAACTCTTTCATTTTTTCAATATTTTCACACTATTTTTTGGCAAAATGTTTATATGTTAAGTATTTACCTATTAACTACACTTTTAATGGTATTTGAGTGTAAGTAAATGCCCGGGCGATAGATATGTGTTCCCCGGGCGGTCTTATATTTGCAAATAACAAGATTACGAACGTGTTGCGAGATCGTGAATTTTGTAAAGCCGTAACTCTTTCATTTTTCAATATTTTCACACTATTTTTTGGCAAAATGTTTATATGTTAAGTATTTACCTGTTAACTACACTTTTATTGGTATTTGAATGCAAGTAAATGCCCGGGCGGTAAATATATGTTTCCGGGCGGTCTTACATTTGCAAATAACAAGATTACGAATGGGTTGCGAGATCGTGAATTTTGTAAAGCCGTAACTCTTTCATTTTTCAATATTTTCAAACTATTTTTTGTCAAAATGTTTATATGTTACGTATTTTGATGTTAACTACATTTTTAATGGTATTTGAGTGTAAGTAAATGCCCGGGCGGTAGATATGTGTTCCCCGGGCGGTCTTATATTTGCAAATAACAAGATTACGAACGTGTTGCGAGATCGTGAATTTTGTAAAGCCGTAACTCTTTCATTTTTCAATATTTTCACACTATTTTTTGGCAAAATGTTTATATGTTAAGTATTTACCTGTTAACTACACTTTTATTGGTATTTGAATGCAAGTAAATGCCCGGGCGGTAAATATATGTTCCCCGGGCGGTCTTACATTTGCAAATAACAAGATTACGAATGGGTTGCGAGATCGTGAATTTTGTAAAGCCGTAACTCTTTCATTTTTCAATATTTTCAAACTATTTTTTGTCAAAATGTTTATATGTTACGTATTTTGATGTTAACTACATTTTTAATGGTATTTGAGTGTAAGTAAATGCCCGGGCGGTAGATATGTGTTCCCCGGGCGGTCTTATATTTGCAAATAACAAAATTACGAACGTGTTGCGAGATCGTGAATTTTGTAAAGCCGTAACTCTTTCATTTTTCAATATTTTCACACTATTTTTTGGGCAAAATGTTTATATGTTAAGTATTTACCTATTAACTACACTTTTAATGGTATTTGAGTGTAAGTAAATGCCCGGGCGGTAGATATGTGTTCCCCGGGCGGTCTTATATTTGCAAATAACAAGATTACGAACGTGTTGCGAGATCGTGAATTTTGTAAAGCCGTAACTCTTTCATTTTTCAATATTTTCACACTATTTTTTGTCAAAATGTTTATATGTTAAGTATTTACCTATTAACTACACTTTTAATGGTATTTGAGTGTAAGTAAATGCCCGGGCGGTAGATATGTGTTCCCCGGGCGGTCTTATATTTGCAAATAACAAGATTACGAACGTGTTGCGAGATCGTGAATTTTGTAAAGCCGTAACTCTTTCATTTTTCAATATTTTCACACTATTTTTTGGCAAAATGTTTATATGTTAAGTATTTACCTGTTAACTACACTTTTATTGGTATTTGAATGCAAGTAAATGCCCGGGCGGTAAATATATGTTCCCCGGGCGGTCTTACATTTGCAAATAACAAGATTACGAATGGGTTGCGAGATCGTGAATTTTGTAAAGCCGTAACTCTTTCATTTTTCAATATTTTCACACTATTTTTTGTCAAAATGTTTATATAATAAGTATTTAGCGGTTAACTACACTTTTAATGGTATTTGAGTGCAAGTAAATGCCCGGGCGGTAGATATATGTTCCCCGGGCGGTCTTATATTTGCAAATAACAAGATTACAACTCTTTCGTTTTTTAATGTTTCCATACTATATTTAGGCTAATTATCTATATATAATGTATCTATCTGAACTATACTTTCAACGAAGTTTGGATGAAAATAAATGGTCTTATATCTACAAATAACAACAATCAGGATTGCTTGCGTGATCGCTAAATTAGCGAAGCCATACCGCTTTCTTTTTTCAATATTTTCACACTACTCTTTGGCCAAATTATGCATGTGTTAGGTAATTACATGTAAACTATATTTGCATTGGTGTTGGTATGCAAATTAAAGCCCGGGCGGTCTTATATCTACAAATAACAAGATTACGGCTCTTCACTGAGGTTAGGTTGCGAGATCGCGAATTTCGCGAACCCGTACTTCTTTCGTTTTTCAATGTTTTCATGCTATTTTTGGTCTAAATTATTAATACGTTAGTTATCTATCTGTATACTATACTTTTAATGGTGTTTGAATGAAAATGAAAGCCCGGGCGGTCAATATGGATTCCCCGGGCGGTACCGGGCGGTGCCGGGCGGTGCCGGGCGGTACCGGGCAGTACCGGGCGGTACCGGGCTGTAATTAGTACGTTCCCATTAACGGAAGGGAAACTATGATAGTGACGGAGTAAATAGTTAACGGTACTCTGATTGGTTGAAATAATTAATGCGGGAGTTGTGAATGATGCTCGCATTTTGCGCCAAGAGTGTGGAGCCTTTCTAGACCTAGACGGCATCAACGAAAACCCTATCTAGAAATCATGATTGGCATTCAGCAACTAAATTTGGGTGAGGAAAGCATACATTTACAAAATTAATGTATCTTAGATGATTTAAATATGATAGGCTAGGCCTATGTCGAAATTGCAGGCTTTAGTTTGACTAAAAAATAATGTCGTGACTGTTCTGAATTTCACAAAGTACAGTAAATCTGATATATTAGGTCGACGAGCGCTGGTTTCTTTGAAGATATGAAAGAAATTACAGAAAATGTAATAAAGGCTAGACACAATATTTGATTCGGAAAATACGAATAAAAACTTTGCAATGTTGTATTTTTGGATTTTGTAGAAAACCGGGAGAGATGCTGCATTGTTCCAGAACTACTTCAAACAAAAGACTCCATCACTGTAAGATACACTACCATCAATATGTAATAATGGATAGATCTATTACACGAATAGAGTGATTTTTTTTAATTAAGTTGTTTTATGGTATCAATAGCATCATTATATTGTTTTGATTCAAAATTAAACAAATCATGGGGTCGCGTTTTGCTAATTTTTCTTGCTAATTGTAAGAGTCTTTGTGATAATTGCTAAAAAAACTACAGGTGAGCAATAAAGGGCCTTTGGGCCTCTTGTTTATTTCTGAACACTGATAATTAATATGATGGTGATATTTTCCCAATTTTTTAAAAACACTGATAATAATTTTCCAATTCAATATTTGCTCAGGTGAGGGTCCTTTTCCCAAAATAGCTTGCAAAAACCCTGTTTTCAATATATTTAAAAGTGGAAATGAGATTGTCACATTAAATTTATATGAAATAACAAATTAATAATTATTATCAAGAGGCTATGTATGATACATGTATATTGCATATGCCAGCTGAAGAACTGTACATTTTTGTAGGTGGCAGTCGAAGGGAATATTGGGAGTGGAAAATCTACATTCCTGCAGTACTTCAAAAAATTCCCTGAAGTTGAGGTATAATAATTAGTGAAACATTATAAGTGTAATGAATATAAATGTTTTTATATTTAAAAGTGGAAAATAGCATACTGTTACTTTTTAGCTCACCTGGCCCTTGGTGAGCTTATGTCATGGCTCAGCGTCCGTCGTCCGTCCGTCAACATTTCCTTTAAATCCCGACTGTTCTGACACCCCCGGGGAAGGAGGGGCGGGGCCCAATAGAGGAAATAGAGGTAAATCCTATAAATCACTACTTGTCCTAGAGTTCTACATGGATTGTAACCAAATTTGGCCACAAACATCCTTGGGGGAAAGGGGAACAGAACTTGTATAAATTTTGGCTCTGACCCCCTGGGGGCAGGAGGGGTGGGGCCCAATAGGGGAAATAGAGGTAAATCCTATAAATCGCTACTTGTCCTAGAGTTCTGCATGGATTGTAACCAAATTTGGCCACAAACATCCTTGGGGGAAAGGGAACAGAACTTGTATAAATTTTGGCTCTGACCCCCCGGGGGCAGGAGGGGCGGGGCCCAATAGGGGAAATAGAGGTAAATCCTATAAATCGCTACTTGTCCTAGAGTTCTGCATGGATTGTAACCAAATTTGGCCACAAACATCCTTGGGGGAAGGGGAACAGAACTTGTATAAATTTTGGCTCTGACTCCCTCGGGGCAGAAGGGGCGGGGCCAAATAGGGGAAATAGAGGTAAATCCTATAAATCGCTACTTGTCCTAGAGTTCTGCATGGATTGTAACCAAATTTGGCCACAAACATCCTTGGGGGAAGGGGAACAGAACTTGTATAAATTTTGGCTCTGACCCCCCGGGGGCAGGAGGGGCGGGGCCCAATAGGGGAAATATAGGTAAATCCTATAAATCGCTACTTGTCCTAGAGTTCTGCATGGATTGTAACCAAATTTGGCCACAAACATCCTTGGGGGAAGGGGAACAGAACTTGTATAAATTTTGGCTCTAACCCCCGGGGGCAGGAGCTCGAGGAGCGGGGCCCAATTGGGGAAATAGAAGTAAATCCTATAAATCGCTACTTGAGTTCTGCATGGATTGTAACCAAATTTGGCCACAAACATCGTTTGGGGAAAGGGAACAGAACTTGTATAAAGTTTGGCTCTGACACCCCGGGGGCAGGAAGGGATGGGGCCCAATAGTGTAAATAGAGGTAAATCGCTACTTTTCCTAGAGTTCTGCATGGATTGTGACCAAATTTGTCAAAAACACCCATGGAGGAAGGGGAACAGAACTTGTATAAAGTTTAGCTCTGACCCCCCCGGGGCAGGAGGGGCGGGGCCAATAGGGAAATAAGAGGTAAATATTCGAATTCCTTCAGAAAAGAAACAATGAACCTGTATTTAGAACATTACTTGGCATTACAAACCAACCAGGTGGGGACCGATACAGGCCCTCTGGGCCTCTTGTTTAAGTTAATGCTAAATTTTAAACAACAAGTGAAAGGTTCGCTCGCGGATTAGTTGAGATTTTTCCTCCCTTTGCTGATCAATCACATTCCGGTCAAAGTATAAAAGGGATTTTAAGTTAGTTATAGTTATTATCATTAATTAACTTAATCTAGTACAGTATAGCTGTTAACAAAATAAAAATCTAAAGCATTAATTTATAACTGTACTTTGATTGTGATTGCCTTTTATCATCAGGTAATACCTGAACCAGTCAACAAGTGGAAGGATGTGGATGGCTTCAATACACTGGTGAGAATATCGTAAACTGAGATATTTTAACGTCGGAAAAATTTAGTGTTTTTTTTAGGTCACCTGAGACGAAGTCTCAATGACCTATTCTAATCGCCTTTTGTCGTCATGCGCCGTGTGTCCGTAAACAATTTACATTTCCAACTTCTCCAAAACTGCTGAAGCAAATTCAATGAAATTTTGCACAAACCTTCTAAGGCATAAGGCCAATCAAAATTGTGAATTATATAGCCCCCACCCCCCAAGGGCTATTGGAGGGGCCAAAAGGGCTAAATTTCTTAAAATTTCAAAAATTCTTCTCCACTCGCAGGATGTGGTAGAATCAAAGTAGTCTTCATAGATTGAAAGGTCCCAATTAAATAAGGCCTTCTACAAAAATTTTGAATTTCATAGCCTGCGGGGTCTCAGATTTTTTCCCTGGGGAGGGGTCAAATTTACTATAGTTTATATAGAGAAAAAAACCAAATTCATGAGCATTATTTGCTCAATTTTCATAGGAAATGAGTCAAACTTGGTTAGATTTATTGGCCTAAGATAGCAGTTTAACATTAAATCCATCTAGGTCCTAGCTGACCCCCAGGAACCAGAGGGGCGGGGCCATAAATTCAAATGAATTCAAAGATATGATGGAACCAAATACTCTCTATATTTTAAAAGGTCTCAAGGCCCTCTTCAATATTTGTGGCTCTGTGGTCTCAGGGATGCTGATCAATTTGATAAAAATTTTGAAAGATTGTCGCTGGGCCAACTGTGTGGTCAATTTTGGTGTGTTTAATCTTTGGCACTTTCATGGCAAACACCAAAATGAACCAAATTTGGTACATCACGTGAAAGAATACAGGATTCTGATTGGCTACACACAGGCGGGCACTATTGAAGTGGTGCGATATTGTAATTTGTAATTTCTATGTAGGATCTGATGTTTAATTATTTGTAATTTCTATGTAGGATCTGATGTTTAATCATTTGTAATTTCAATGTAGGATCTGATATTTAATCATTTGTTATTTCTATGTAGGATCTGATGTATAATCATTTGTAATTTCTATGTAGGATCTGATGTTTAATCATTTGTAATTTCTGTGTAGGATCTGATGTTTAATCATTTGTAATTTCTATGTAGGATCTGATGTTTAATCATTTGTAATTTCTATGTAGGATCTGATGTTTAATCATTTGTAATTTCTATGTAGGATCTGATGTTTAACCATTTGTAATTTCTATGTAGGATCTGATGTTTAATTATTTGTAATTTCTATGTAGGATCTGATGTTTAACCATTTGTAATTTCTATGTAGGATCTGATGTTTAATCATTTGTAATTTCTGTGTAGGATCTGATGTTTAATCATTTGTAATTTCTATGAAGGATCTGATGTATAAAGATGCTTCCCGCTGGAGCCTGGCATTCCAGTCCTATGTACAACTCACAATGGCAGAGGGACATAAAAAAAATAAGGTCTGTTTATATCTGTATATCTCTGTCTGGGATCCATCAATTTAGGGGTTTGCTTTTAAATCCTTTTCACTGTTTAAATTTGATAAGCTATCCCAGATTAGATACTCGGCTCACTTCGAGTCTTTAGTATGAATTATATATACAACATATCAAAGAAACACAATTTTAACAATGCATGACAATTTATTGACTCGTGCCCTATCCGTTTTTAGCCAAACATAGCTGCGCCTTCTACCACTGCGCAACATCCACTGTAGCGCAGGTATGTTTGGCTAGGCGATTGGGTGCCGTAGATCGTGATTTCAAGGCCCGGATAGGGTATGAGTCAATAAATTGTCATGCTTTGTTAAATTATGTTTCTTTGGTATTTTACATTATATATATACATGTAGACTAACAGGAAAAAACTTCTATGGTAGGTGATCACCCTCATTAGAATTACATTCCCATTGCATGATTGTAAAAGGCAATTAGATTGGGGACCTTTTGTTTTCTGTCCTTCCTAAAACCGTATTTTTTCTAATGGAATTTTCGTAAATGGGGGGGGGGAGCATTTCATAGAACACAATTTTGAACTCAAAAGTTTGTCAGATAAACCATATCAAATACACCTATACTGCCATCGGTGTTGTAAGTTCAGGGGTTTCTTTATCTTTCAGGAGAGGCGGTACAAATTGCAATTTCAGGGGGTACTTTTCTATACCATCTGTATATATGCAGCTATCTAAATGTAGTTTAAGCCCAATATTGGCCTGATGTTGAAACCCCTGAAGTTCATTTTTGAAACATTGTGAAACAAATCAAAAGATTTTCTTGGTCTGGATGTTTGAAAATGCATTCACATTTCATAACTCACCCGCCGGTAGTATGTGATCGGAAGAGAGGTTAAGAGAGTCAAAATTGAATTCATGTAAACTGGAAATTCTGCTTCTAGTTGTTATGGATAAATCAAAATTAACTAGTCAGCCTGCAGTTGCTTTGTAAGTGTATGAAAATAGCGGCGGGTTATGAAGTCTTACAATCACTGTGCCTAAACTGTTTTTGAGAATTACACTAGTATTATGCGGATACGGCAAATTATCTTTATAATAGTGAAAATTAATGTAAACATCAACTGCATTGAAACACTTTGGTAGGTACTATGTTTGTAGCTTTTAAATTTATTCATTGTGTTTCTTAATTTTCTTTAGAACAAAAGTGTCAAGATGATGGAAAGGTCACTGTTCAGTGCGAGAAACTGCTTTGTTGAAAATCTCTACAAAGGGTATTTAATTTTTTGGTTTTCTCCTTGCTCATGTTACTTTGAAATAAGTTTGTGAAAGTAAACTCAAAACTCAGAATCTACACAAAATGTCTCTTGTTTGTGCAGGTAATTGTTGACAATGTTTATACATAACATTCTATTACTTAAATTTCAGTTTAATTCGTTCTGTCTGTTAAATCTGTAATTTATTTGTCTATATAATTTTGACTGTTAAGGCTCTTTCTTGGGCTGATAAAGAATGAGTGTAACATTTAAGATTTGATCTGTATACGTAGTGGTCTGATGCCAGAGGTGGACTACGCAATCCTGTCAGAGTTTTATGGCTGGATAACGGAGAAACGAGGACACAAATATAGATTTGATTGGTATGTGAAGTGTACAATATTGTATCACATTATCAGCCTGATATGCAGTGACTTTGCCCTGTAATGTTTTTCAATTTAGGTCATCTGACCTATATATATAGCCATCGTGCTTCATCCGCTGTTGTACACATCAGTTACATTTCATTCATTCAGACAACTTCTTCTGAATAACCGATTGTACCGTGGTACCCATATTGGGCCTGTAGCATGGTTGAATGAAGTGCTTCCAAGTTTGTTCAAATGAATGACCTTGACCTTAAGGGACTATAATAACTTTGGATCATTTCATAGGGTCTTTATAATTTCCTCTTGATGAAACATTTTTAACAAAAACAAAATGGTTACAATAAAATATCTGACAGTACTTTTTAACAGAAAAAAATATTTTTTCTTTTTATCATTTCAGAATCCAAAATGTTTTAATTCTTGCCATATCTCTTATACACCAAAAATTTAAAAGGACTTATACACCAAAAGTTTAAAGGGACTTATACACCAAAAGTTAAAGGGGGCAATTCAGTCTATTACATTAAAATTTGCACATACAAATGTATATCGAAAACAAAACAGTTGTAATGAAAGTGACATTGATTGGTTTTAGTGTGATATGCCAGAAAAGCACACTGTGTTGAAATGTGTGTGAAATGTACGTATTACGGTATACAAACTCGCTTGCTGTCAGCCATTACACATTGTGGTCAGATGTCTTGTATACCAAGCTCTGACCCTTGCTAATGGAGTAAAATAACTTTTGTCTTGAACCACTCAAATCGCTCATACAGTTTTGTGGTAACCATATTATGTGCATGCTCCTGTCAAAAAAAAACATACAGTTTTGTGGTAACCGTATTATGTGCATGCTCCTGTCTAAAAAAACATACAGTTTTGTGGTAACCGTATTATGTGCATGCTCCTGTCTAAAAAAACATACAGTTTTGTGGTAACCATATTATGTGCATGCTCCTGTCTAAAAAACAATTTCATCAACTCCTTAATAGTTATGTATTGCATTTGTATAACTATGTAACATTTGCTCGGGTACAAGTGCAGTGTACATATTGTACCTGCTGAATGGTATTGTTACATAATTTTGAATTTCAACTGTTTCTATTAAAATACTTTGACACAATGTCATGGATTTCTTTTTCAATATTTTAGGTTTATATGTTTCATAAGAAATGTAGAACAATACATTCGTGCCATAATTTTCTTAGTGGTTATGTAACAGAATAAGCCTGACTTAATTTGATTTGTCCCTTTAACATTTTGAAAGTGAAACACAATTATGCCACACTTTATTTCAGTGTATCTGCGTGCAAAACCAGAAGTGTGTCAGAACAGGATCCGAATGCGGAACAGAGCCGAGGAAAAGGGAGTTCCTATTGTAAGATTGATATTATATTTTTATACACATGATAACTAGGTCACTATACACTGGATTTGTAAAATGGCCAATGACTAATTTAGTTTTGGGTTAATTTGTCTCAACTTTCATATGTAGCTTTATCTATGTCTCTAGTTGTGAATATTACATTTTGCAAACAATCGGTCAACCAGCAATCTAATTAAAATTAGACTTGTAATTCCGCTCCACTACAATACTCTACGTTATATGCTCCAATACAAGATCTAACGATGTCCCGTTCGAGGTCACCTCAGCATGACCTCTGGCCTAGAATCGGAACATCTCGGGACGTACTATTATCCGTTTACACTTCTGAACGAATCAACCACACCGAAGATTCCGTAGGCAACCCGCTGATTGGCTAACCATAGGGGTCATGCTGAGGTGACCCTGAACCGGGCATCGTTAGATCTTGGATTGGAGTGTAACGTAGAGTATCGTAGTGGAGCGGAATTACAGATCTAATTTTAATTAGATTGGGTCAACCAGATGCATGGCTGACAAACCATCATTGTGGATTATGATAGTTGAATTTTGTTATCACTATTTTTCAGAAAGTACTGAAGAGATCTTTCTCAAACGTCATATGTAGGTTCCCCCAATTAGGACCTTGTTCATATCACCTTTGAGGACCCATCAGTCATCAAGATGGCCGACAGGCAGCCATCTTGGATTTTGATAGTTGAAGTTTGTTATTTCTCAGAAAGTACTGATGAAGGGATCTGCCTCAAATTTCATATGTAGGTTCTCTTGGGACCCTAGTTGTGCATATTGCATTTTGGGATTAATCTGTCAGCAAGATGGCTGACATGCCGCCATTTTGGATTTTGATAGTTAAAGTTAAAAAAAAAAAAAAAAACAGATAAAAGGTCCCTCTTTTCCATTGTCAGACATAGATAATTCTTGGGCGCAATATCCCTCTGGGATCTCTTGTTTATATTTTTATTTCTTCATTGATTTTACTTCACTCATCTTGTGATACTTACCTCTCAATATTTTCCTTTTATTTGCCATTTGGAATTATGGGGCCGAAATTCACTCCAAATCATTCTAAAAAAGCTCTAGAATTATGTACATGAGGACAGTCTGATCCAGAAGGCAAAAACAAATTCAAATTTTATAAGCCGTATTTTCCATTTTAGGATTACCTGAAGTCACTTCACTCTTTACATGAAGACTGGCTCATAGAGGAGAACAAATTCAAGCTTCCTGCCCCCCTCTTGGTAAGTCCCATACTAACCAAAGTTTCTATGACCAAATAGGGGTGATGATTATCAGGGTCCCATGGCCAGGAGCACGTGCCAGTTGGTTTTCTTTTCTCAGAAGTTCTGCTTCCTATAATGGTGGGTGTTCTCCATTGTCAGTGAATTAAACTCAATGAAAAAAATTCCCTGGTTCCTCTATTGGTTTAATTTGCTAGTGGCATAATATGGAAAGAAATATTGGTTCTAAAAAGAAACGTATATCAGACAGCAGGTTTGTATTCACTATTAAATAACTTTTTCTCTATTTTAGATTATTGATGCCAACCACGACATTGCAGATTTGTATCCCAAGTTTGAAGAAGCAAAAGATGAAATATTCGCAAAATTATCCTGATGATCGTCTGATGTTGAATTATATATTGTATTTAAACTTTGCTGGTATGATAAGTAAGATTATTTTTGTGCTTACTCTTGCATGAAATATGAGACAAAAATGATGTACTGGTAAATTATTGCTATGAAAATTAATATGTTGAAGCAAGAATTTTATCACTTGATCTATCTATATATATGTTGACAGCTGTTGATGTTAGCTTCATGATATTGCTCCATTTTGGCACTAGAAGTTAGAGCAGTGCAGTGGAATATGTGTATGGTTTAGTCCCTTTTTAGCCCCCAGATCCATCAATTTTTTGAAGTAAGTTTTAAGAAATTAAGTTAATTGTTATGTTTCAACTATTTAGTACATCCCTGATTCAATTTTAGTGGCATATTTCTCATTTTGCAGCATTAGATGACATGGTAACCATCTAAAATATGCATAAATTATCAGCTAATTTGAATATTTTCTCGTTTTTTGCCTATTTTTGATAATTTTGTCTAAGAAACAATAAAATGCAATCATGAACAAACAAATAATGACTGAGAATATGTAAAGCACCTTAGATACATCTCTAGAAGAACAAATATTCACTGAAAATATGTAAAGCACCTTAAATGCATCTCTGGAAGAAATTAAATTAATGATGCACTCTGGTGTCTAGATGAAAAACTTGTCAAAATTTCCATGATTTTATACCTGTTTAGAATGGTTACCATAACAACTGCAGCCCCAATGATAGACTCATCATTACACCTATTGCATCACGGATGTACTTGATATATTTGAAATTCAGCAATTAAATCATTTTGGCCATTACAGTCCTTTGGTGAATATTTTAAATGCATGTAGATACCAGAAATCAATCTACAATTTTGTGTTACATTTTGATTATTCATATCAACTTATAAATTGTAAACCACTTAAGTTATTCACGTCATCATCATTTTCAGCTTTTTCGTGAGTACATACTGCATGGCCAAATGTTGTTCAGTAGTTAATTTCACAAAAACGTCTTGTTTACCATGTTGATATGTGTTATAAACATCAAAGAACCATTGACACTTTCCGTCCACGATACCTTGTGTTCCAGTATTCTGTCTTTGCATATTACAGAGTTAGCCTCTTTGCGGGTAGGTATCGATTATTACATCATTATTTCGTGAGAGCAATTTACGTCGTTTTCTCCCAAAAGTATGATGTTACGCTTGCAAACACATGACGTCACAATCAATACCTACCCGCAAGGGAAGATAACTCTGTAATGCATGTATGCAAATACTGAATATGACATGCAGATCAATTTCACCCATCATTCGGATCATATTGTAAGCTTACTTTACTATACTTACAAAAATTTAAACATCAAAAAAGTTTTTTGGTGGCAACACTGAGAGCTTCAGATTAAAACTTGTAATACTATATCGTGTAAATAGGTAGTAAATGATCATCGAGGTTTGTCGATAGTAAGGAGCAATGTGAATATGCCTGTAGATATTGAGTTATTTGCGAAATTTGTATTTGAGTGGTCGTGAGAAATTGCACAAAAATTTGTATTTTACTAAAGACAAAGTGGTGTATAGTATGCTACTCATTACTTTGGATATAATTATTGATTTTTTTCATTTTTTTTTTTTCATTTTTAATCAAAATTGTGGGTCCAATTAAATTGCCATATAACTACTATAGCAATATAACTCCCTCATGTTCGAGGCTTTAACTATGATTTGTTCATTTGAGTCTTATCTACATTTAAATTCATGGCATGCAAAATTGGGGTATTGTTTTGAGTGCTGTATAGCAGTGGCAGATCCAGATGTTTTTTAGGAGGGCTTCGGTATCCACCGAAATGGGGGATATTAATTTGGGTTTGTCCATCTGTCTGTCTGTCTCTCTGTAACGCTTTGGTTTCTGTGCAATAACTGTCACAAATCAAAGTGATTATTTTTTAACTTGGTCACAAGGTTAAATGTGCCAAGGGCTCAGATGAGTTCGCCTGTCATTTTCATCTGACCATATTTGGCTCAGTTATGGCCCTTTGATTAACGAAAAATGGCATTTTCGATTGTTTTGTTTTAATAACTCTCCCAAAATTTCTCGAAAGTTAGTAACATGGTTAAATGTCTCAGAGCCTTGGCCAAGTTCGCTGGGCACTTTCATTGGGCCCTATTTGGCGTAGTTATGGGCCTTTGATTAATGAAAGCAGGGGATATAAATTCCATGAACTTGCTTGTTTTCTTTTAAATTCATGCATTTTTTTTCCAACTTTTTTCTCATTTTTTACACTCATGGAAGCCATACAGAAATGTTCTGGATCTGGCACTTAATAAATACCACTGGATCTAGCACTATAGCTACCACCAGCTGATTATATAGTTGTAGCAGGTATGTAAAAAAAAAACTCCTTTTAATTCTCTGGAATATTCATTTTAATGAAATAGATATTTTATTTTTGATTTAACAAAATGTTTAATATATTAAACAGTCTGCTTACTGATTTTTTTAATTAGATGTGTTAAAAACTTTTCTTTTTTTTTTTAAACGCACACAAGCATTCATTATTTTACAAAATTGTTTTACTGTGAAATATTTTACACCTACCCGTACAATTTTATTTAGATTTATCAATCTGATGTAACTGTATTTTTTACTGTAATAGTGCTATTACCTATTCATTCCTTTCAAATTTTACATCTAAAATATGATATTTTTCTTTTAAGATATCACATTGTTCATTGTGGAACCTTTTTAAAAGATACTGGTAATTTGATACAGTAGAAATTCTTTCTTTTTAGCTTTTCTTTCTTTTGTTCCCCTACATGGGAATGTTAATGTATACGTAACTTGCTTTTTTATTATAACTGTACAGTGCTTAATTATTTATCATATTTTATCACTAATGTCTATTATCTGTAAAATGTATCCTGAACTTTGTTCAGGTTTTTTTTTTTTTTTTTTTTGGCCGAATCAATATGATGAGTATTTTGATTGTTAAGCAGTGTAGTGGACTGGACTGGACTATCTCATTTAATCAAAAAATTGTCTGGAATCTTATATGAATTGTGAAATTATGGATGTATGTGGATTTGACCTCCAATTTTTGTTCATTACAATGCATTGTATTTTATTTTTGCCATCATTTTGTCTCTCTTTACATTGCTGCTCTGTGATAAAGCAACTTGCGTGAATGTCCAAGTATTATTTGATTTGTCTGTACATACTGTACCTTCTCAGTTATATAAAACTGACCAATATATTCACAGCATCATGAGACCCTTCATCAATTCTTTCCTGGCTTGAAAAATGAAGTGCAAGACAAATGCCACTCTAGACAAAAGCCCTTCCAGACTAACTTTAATCTTCAAATCGGTGGTTGTTCAACATAGGCGCAGAAATGTACATGTAATTACCTAACCCCCTTAGCCTTCTAGCTGATACTCCTCATCCATCAATAAAGCTCGGATGAGGGTGGGGGATTTCCCTCTATGATTTTTTGTATCATTAATACATAGAAATTGTAACTTTTTTTAAGGATAAACTTTAATAGATTTTTTTGTGATGGAGATAGAACACTTTGTAAATGTATTATGCAAACATGAATAATGTTTTGTTAATTATATATTTACTGCAATGAATTTTTGATATTTTTTAAAAAAATAAATTATACAACTCGTATGGTATTTAAAAAAAAAAAAATTATATCATGTGATACGTGTAAGATATAATAAGCAAATTCTGATACATTCATATAATGTTAATCTTTACAATGTTGATTTATTGTTTGCAATATACAGGCATTTGGTAAAAATCTTCAACTTCGGTATTTTTCTTATACTCAATTGGCTATTTAGATATATATAAAATTACCAGTTCAATTATCATTAGTTCTTTAATTTTAATTGTACATTTTTGTATATCAATGACTAAACTTAATATTTTCTATCACATTCTAAAAAATGTCATACCTCTAATTGATTTTTTCTTCAAAACAGGACACCTTCTTAATTAAGTAAGCCTATTGTTATGAAGTTTTGTTAACAAAATACAATTAGATTAAAAAAAAAAAAAAAATCTGGTAAGGGCTGGTACATTTAGTGCTAATGCTACAAAATGTATAATTCTATATTTGAATGGAAATGCTCATTACAATCAAAATTGGATTATTAAGTGATAATCCAGATGAATGTATTAAGATACATTTAGATTGTGAAAATTCACAGATGACATTAATGTTTATTTTATAGTAAATAATCCCCTTCCACGGGCAGCTATATTGTCAGTAAATGGATTTCAAATAAAAAGGTGAATGTTATTGTGGTTCTCTGTTGTTTGTGCCTATCAGATAGTATGCTAATCTGTTACCATTTTTAGCTCACCAGCCCTTCGAGCTTATGCATGGCGCGGCGTCCGTCATCTGTCCGTCAGTCTGTCTGTCAACATTTCCTTTAAATCGCTACTAGTCGTAGAGTTCTGCATGGATTGTGACCAAATTTGGCCACAAACATCCTTAGGGGAAGGGGAACAGAACTTGTATAAATTTTGGCTCTGACCCCCGGGGGCAGGAGGGGCGGGGCCCAATAGGGGAAATAAAGGTAAATCCTATAAATCGCTACTTGTCCTAGAGTTCTGCATGGATTGTGACCAAATTTGGCCACAAACATCCTTGGGAGAAGGGGAACAGAACTTGTATAAATTTTGGCTCTGACCCCCCGGGGGCCCAATAGGGGAAATAAAGGTAAATCCTATAAATCGCTATAGTCATAGAGTTCTGCATGGATTGTAACCAAATTTGGCCCCAAGCATCCTTGGGGGAAGGGGAACAGAACTTGTATAAATTTTGGCTCTGACCCCCCGGGGGCAGGAGGGGCGGGGCCCAATAGGGGAAATAAAGGTAAATCCTATAAATCGCTACTTGTCCTAGAGTTCTGCATGGATTGTGACCAAATTTGGCCACAAACATCCTTGGGAGAAGGGGAACAGAACTTAATTTTGGCTCTGACCCCCAGGGGGCAGGAAGGTGGGGCACAATAGGGGAATTAGAGGTAAATATTCAAATTCCTTCAGAAAAGAAACAATGAACCTGTATCCAGAATATTACTTGGCATCACAAACCAGGTGAGCGATACAGGCCCTCTGGGCCTCTTGTTTAAGGATGCTCTACCGTCGACAGAGCATAAATGATATTCATCATTTGAACAATAACTGGTGTTTAATTGTGTATATATGTATGTCTAATTATCACAACAACAAAAAATATAAAATAATTTATTTTGCCTTTGGTGCATACGTAATCAGTACTTTATTCCATATGAGGATATAGTGCCACGGAATTTTTTCGGGATGCAATTAATTGTTTTTCATATATTTAACTTGAAGTAAAATTAGAAGCTCAAACTTTTCAATGGTGGTATTGGTGTTAAGTAAGTAACTTTTGTAACTGAAGAAAAATATCAAATCGCTGAATGCAAATAAACGCCAAAAACAGCTAGTATTTTGAAAATTGTTTCACAATTATTACATTTAGTCAAAACTTAGTTCTCGCCAACAAAAATCGAGGAACTTAAATCTTTAATAAATCATGAAAAGTGAGATATCATTGGAGTTGCGAAGTTTTTCCTGAAAATTCCAGTTACCAAATATTGATGGATTTGAAGCTTTTTCCAGAGAGATGGAGCAAAAAAAGTGGATTGAAAGGAATTATCATATACACTATCATTATCAAA
>NW_027188347.1:0-25196 GCF_041381155.1 Argopecten irradians | reverse complement strand
GATCCAATCGGACACGACAATTAAGTTTCAGGTGACCCACCTGTCCACATCTCCAGCATGTCCTTTCCTCTCGTCGCTGAGTAGGTGGCTGGTCTGTCCTCTTACTCTTCCCCGTTTCCCTTCCATCCTTTTTGTCTTGCCAGGCTCTCACCTTGGACACTTCAGTGCTGAGCTGATTGATCATTGCCTTTAACTCTTGCATCTCAGATGAAGCATGTTCCGGGGTGTCTGCAGATGTACTGGCCATCTTGGATACAGCTTTCTTGGAGGTAGCCTCCGGTTCCATTTCTTCCTTCTCTACTTTACGTACCGCTGCCCTCAGCTCATCAAAATCATGAATGCTGTCGTACTTGTGAGCTGTAAGTAGTCTTAGTGGCTTCCTGAGACCCTTCCAAAATATCCTCCTTAAAAGCATACTTGCCTTTGATGGTAAGATGTACTGGAATATAAGCAAATGTACACAATTTCCACCTAACACCTGCAACGAAGATGAAATAAAGGAAGACAACTCAGCACATATATATCAAGTGATAGAATAACACGCATATACCTGTACTACCTAACCTGCAAAAGAACACAAAGTACAAACACAGAACACTGAACATGTAACACCACAACACCCGTTTTCTCACACATACAATACATGTAATGTACACAGGACTGTGTCTCTGTTGTAGTCAGGTGTTGTCAGAAAAAAAAACCTATAAATCCTATCCAAAAGACGTTCCCAAAAAACAAGTACCACTATAATTTATAGCAAAGGACAAAAAACTAAGAGAAATAACAAAAAAAATAATTTAGCGAAGGAAGTATCACTTACTGTCTGCCAACAAACCCGAAGTCTAATTGACAACAAAAAAAGTTCAAATTGGTCAAGTGTAATCAAAATGAAATTAGAAAAAAAAGGTATTTCATCAAAGTTTACATGATATATAAATGACTAGTAGCAAAAAATCAAATTGACCAAAGAATTATCAAATAAGCATGTAAATCAATATTAAAGAATAAATTTCCTACCTAAATGTTCAATCACAGCTGGTTAACTTTATAATAAATGTTCTTTTCACAAATCAGGCACTTCTGGATTCTCCAACTGAATCACTTGTAATTATAAGGTATATGCATAAGGATACATGTGAACGGAAAGTTCAGGGGTCAAGGTCACATCAGCAATCATGGTTAATCAACAGAGTAATTCTTTACAAAGTTCCATGGTCACCTCACTGTGGTGGTCTATCATTACAGTAATAATGTAAAGTTCAGTCTTGATCAACATCACCTACCGTATGCTGTATCACAAATCGAGTGGACATCATCCGGCATCGGGTTCACCTCCATATAGAATTCAAGGTATACTCCAAATGAAATATATGTATGTCCAACACACTAACTATATATCCAAACACAGGACTATATAGGCACTGCACAATTCACATCAACTTTGCCATCAGGAATATATGGTAACTTGAAAACTCCAACTGAATTCCTCTCATGTTCCATGCAGGTCCCTACATGGGCGCCAATTTGTAACCGGGTTGCGAACTGGATCTTAGCAATTAAAACTCAGGGACAACCGGGTCGGGTTCACTGGTATTTATTCACCATAAATATTGTACTGCCTGCATGTGGGTTCAGTTGGTCCATATACAACAATGGATGTACGTACATGTATCTGCTTATTGATATAGATATAGATAGATAGACATGTAGATAGAACCCTGAAACATATAAATAAAAGTACATTAGGATCGCTACCATAACTAACATACAATACTCAACGTGTACACTAGACAAGTTATCCCTATCGAAATATCACAGTTATATAGATACAAATACATAAGTAAAACTTTATAATTTCCTATCAGTAAAGGTAGTAACCATTACCTTACAACCATGCATTAGCATGATAGATAAAAAGAAATATTTACCCTATACATTATAAATATACATAAAGAGTACAATATACACAAGGGGAGGTAATCCGCTTGTCAGGTAACAAGGGGAAGTAACCCACTTGTTACGAACAAGGGGAAATAATCCACTTGCACACTTAACACCATTAAAACTAGTACAATATGGAAAATAGATATTATTCCAATATACACATAAATATACCAATTACAGTGGGTTACATATTATAGCAAATTCAATAATATCTTACTTTATCAGATTAATATACAAAGCATTTCTAACTATAATGTGTATGTTGCTTACCTCAACTATGGGTAAAGGGTTGCTTATGCTTATAATGTATACAGCACAATAGCAGACATCTACATGATTCCACTGAAAGATTTATAAATAAATCAATCAGTAACAAGTATAAAACCATACACAATTACTTTTAAAACACATACACAAATTACACAGTTACTAAATTCATACTGGATTTAGAGATATAACAAATTTAAGTTACAATCTATTTCGAATTCCACTCTATACAAAATGTATACACTTACTCAATAATTAATTGAATAAATCTACATTTCTTAATTACCATACTTTAGATACCAAAATAATATGTAAAAAGATAATATAAAAAGTATTAGACTTACATTTGGGTTTGTAGCTAATTGGCGCGTATCATGATATATATCTCCAAAAAGGGGAGATGTTGCTCCTTCCCCAGATCTCAAGCTACTGTCTAATTTTTGGACAAAGACTTTCCCTCCAAAAATATATTAACCAATAAAACAACAGGTCAGATAGGTCAGGTCAAGGTCAAACACTGGACTTTACTCTACATGCACACAGGACATGGACAGTACATTTAATAGTGGACATTCACAAAGACAAGTCACATGACTATACATACTTCATACATACACAGGTAAAATCTATTTATAGCTCACCAGGCAGAGTGAGTGAGCTCACTCTACATATATACATTACTTGTATATCACAGAGCACTTACCACACTCTGTGATACATAATTCAGTGAGACATCAACATTACATTGACCTGAAAGAAATTACTTTAAAACAAATGAAATTAAAACAATATACAACCCATGTATCAATATACAATACAATCAAATTAATAAAATACCAATTAACTAATTAGTGGTGGAATAGTCCACTTGGCCACAGTAGCTAAATCTATTATGTCACGCACATTACTGATATTATCAGCGATATCGCGACCCATAATGCAACAGCTTTGAAAAGGCGAAACAATAGACGGTAAAACCTTTTTCAATCGGTCAGACATTATTCGAGCTAAAATTTTATAGTCGACATTTAAAAGACTTATAGGTCTCCAATTTTTAAGATTAGACTTATCACCTCTTTTTTTTTAAAATAGACTAATTACCCAAAGCTTCATGGACCTTGACAGTTCCCCCCTTTCTTGAATGTCCCCTATAACTCGCAAAAATAATTCTTTGAAGTCGGGCAAAAACTTACGATAAAACTCCACGGTTAACCCATCCTGGCCAGGACTTTTATTACTAGACATACCCTTTAAAGCTAACTCAACGTCATCACCTGATACGGCAGCTGCTAAACACTTATTATCTTTGCAGGAGACTTTTTTGTCGATATTACATAAAAAATCATCGGTTTCATCAGCTTCAACAGAGACACAAGAATACAGTTCATTGTAAAATTTATAAATCTCGTCTAATAAGTTACTGGTTTGGTGCAACAATTCACCATTAACATTTTGAAGTAGCTTAATAGAATTGAAATTTTGTCTATATTTTTCCAACTGCAGAAAGTAGGACGTACTGCGATCACTCTCTATAGCCCACTTAGCCTTTGACCGTAAAATTGACCCTTTACATTTTTCTTCCTCTAGGGCCTCTATTTCAGACTTTACCTCGTGCATTTGTTGTACCAATACAGGGTTATGGGAGCCGGCTAACTTGGCAGAAAGGTCACTAATTTTGTTTTGTATCATAATAAACCTTTCGTTCAAAAACTTTTTTCGATCTCTACCATACAACTGTGATACTTTTTTAATACGATACTTTAAATTATCCCACCATACCAAGATATCCTGCTCCAATAATTCTTCCTGCTCTGCAGTAGATATAATATTTTTAATTTTCAGTACATAGTCTTCTTGCGACAAAAAAGAGTTATTGAGTACCCACATACCTGGGTCCTTTTTTACATTTTCAATATCCAAGAACAAGGTGACAAATCCATGGTCACTAAAAGATGTGTCCGTGTAAAAAATATTTTGTACACAGCTCGTTAATGCTTTAGATACAAGAAAAAAGTCTATACGACTTTGGGATAACTTGCCATTCCTGATCTGTTTTCTAGAATATGTTGGACTTTCTTTGTTTCGTTTTCTCCACAGATCAACCACTTTATACGTATTAATTATTTCAAGCAGACTTTTAACACCTAAATCATTCAAATGTTGTGTAGCACCGGACCGGTCTATTTTTGCTAGAGTAGTGTTAAAGTCGCCTGCAATCATAACGTTATCATAACTTCCATCATGAATATAATTATTTATGAAATTAAAAAAATCAACTTTATCAGCTAAAACATTAGGAGCATAAACGTTAAATAAATTCAATGTATTGTTATCCATTTCTAATTGCAAATGTAAAAATCGTCCCTGACTTCCAAAATTTGAAACAGCCTGTGCACGTGTCGTCATCGCACCGGCATTCAAATTTCCCACATACCTCGCACAGAGCACGTGAATGACTGTCCCTAGAACTCTCCATGTCCTCGTCAACGTTGACAGGCGACATGTCACACATGCAATCAGCACGGACTATGCCACACCGAGTACAGGGTGGGGTCGTGCAATTTCTCGCAAAGTGACCCTGTCCTTTACATTTGAAGCATTTAAACTCCGGACAATCCCTAAACACATGATCCACAGAATGACACATAGTGCACATTCTCTTTTGATCGTTATGTACAACTCGGTAATATGCATTCTCAATTCTCACAGTATATGGAAGTGATGGCAAGCCGGGGGGTAGTTTGACCTTCACGATGCGCGTGCCGTCCGCTATGTCGGTACCCGGATAGCATCTACGTTTGATCGGAGAATGCACAGTCACTCCTTACTGCAACAATTTGTTTTTTTATTTCATCATCCGAAATATAAGCAGGAATATGCAGAAAGGATACTACTAAATACGATTTTACCACTTCTGTGACCTCACACGTACGCCCCTTCACTTCAACACCATTTAATAAAAATTGTCCGCTAGCCATTCCATTCATTGTCACTTCATACGAGTCCCCACCCTTAGGCACACATGCATATTATGAACCAACATCACATATTTCCTCAATTGCTCGAATAAGTTCCATAGGAAGGACTGATTTATTGTCCCGTACATTCACCAAGTACGTGCAGTCCTTCTTGTAAAATTTCGTGCGGCCATTTTGGCCGCCTCCGGCCGAGTCCATCATAAAATGGCTCAAAAAGCTAGAGCACCAGCCACAGAATTACATTTACACAGTTTTATACGAAGCACAAATGTATATGTTAATACAATGCAACAATTTGGATTATATACCCAAACGTAAGGGTTGACTTACGATTGAACTTTGTCATCAACGAAATCGCCGTCCATTCACATCCTAAACCGGAAGTCTAAAACGCCTTAACCACTCGGCCATCGCGACTTTACGACTGCCTATTGTTGGTGAGATTTGCGTAAATGATCATTATGTTTTAAACGTATATCAAGTGTGTTTAATGTGACTACTAATGAAAAAAAAAACATATGAGTATCACGGATTCATGACAGCATTCAGTATTTCTGATGGTTAAAAATAACGCCCTCTCCTTTGTGGTACATGTAGCTACGTCTTATGATTAACACAGAGCCAAATGACTTTCCACATGAGACAATGTGAAAGTGTTCCACTGTCCATGCTGAATAAATATTAAAGTCTTGTCCACAAAGGACAATTTTGAAAGAGGCCATATCTTATATCTTAGCATTCGAATAATGTATACAAATTTCTAAAAAGATTTTCCATTCCGTTTGATCAAACATTTATCATAGTTGTCACCATGATTCTAGCGCTCCACAATTCAAAACACTAAACTAAGTATTCATTTTGTTATCATATCCTCATCTTGCTCTCTCCCGTTCTTTAAATGGCAGCTGCCATCTGATTCTGCAGCACCGAACGGTAGCAAATCGTGTCACCATAATATTCAATCAGGGGACATCGACAAATCTTTCATGTTTCTATCGAATCTTTTGCCCAAAGGGGTTCCCAAGATTCTGTGTTTGAATTGGTTATGCAGTTCATATTGTAGTCTAAACCTTACTCTCTGCATCAGTTGGATTGAGCAATAACTTTCCAGAACTTTTCATAACATTTTACTTGTATGCTCTTGCCTAAATTGTAAATAACTTCTACTTAAAGACATCAATCAAAGAAATTGAAGCCACCAAGAATAACTATCTTGAACAGCGTAAACCTATTTTACAATTTCGAAATTAAAGTATGAATTGTTTTCGAATGACGAAACATTCGCTATATCTGACAACATAGTTCAATATAAAAGGAAACAACGTTTTCGTGCTGTTATAACATAAAATGTATGTTATGAACCCGGGTGGATTTAATATTTATCCAAAAAAGGACGTCGCGAGTAGGGTTCGAACCTACGCGGGAAGATCCCATTGGATTTCGAGTCCAACGCCTTAACCACTCGGCCATCGCGACTATGTGACAACTGATTGTTGGTCAGATTACACTCCAAATGAATTCATAGGAAATCGATTTTTATTATACCAATTGAAATGTAGTCAAAGATACCACAGGGTGTCTCTAATTTTCATTTGACCTTTGATAACGGATGGAGAACAATCGTTTATTGTAATGTTACATGGTGATTGTTTGCTAAATCTAGTCTCAAAAAGTGTCTCTACCCTTTTCAGAGACCGCAGAACCAAATGATTTCCCATAGACGACAATGTTAATGTTTGCCACTATCCTGGTCAAAAGAAGTTTTCAAGCCTGGTTATCTGTCACTAATTTGGAAGAATGGTTTCTCGCATACCTGTGAATAAAAAGAAATTAAGATCTACCATCTTGCTAAATTTTATGTGGGCGGTATCATTTTATGTTGAATTTCGCACCAAAAATTGACCAAAAAGTCATTAATTCCAATATTGGTTACCTCCCCCTGTCAGAAACAGACTTGACAGAAGTTTAAAATTTCCTTTCATATTTTACATTTTCATGTATTGCCCAACCCACACATTAAACATTTGAAACTGAAGCGTCCTGAATACCCAATCAGCAGGCTCAGAAACATTCGCCCCTCTTTGAAATCCTGTGTCCACAAGGGAATTTCCTGGAATCAGTTTTTGATTTGATTATGCAGTCGCTGTAAGTTAAATGTTCTCAGTAATCTTTCTGAATGGCGAAAAGAAATTTTCAACGTTTAGGAGCAATAGATAGGATTCATGTCGTAATTTGTAATAACGAAACATTGATGATAAGTACCAAAATAAAAATCTAATACAGTAAATGCTGCTGTTATAATTGATCCAATGATAATTTGATATTTCTCTAAAAATGACGTCGCGAGCAGGGTTCGAACCTACGCGGGAAGATCCCATTGGATTTCAAGTCCAACGCCTTAACCACTCGGCCATCGCGACTTTACGACTGCCTATTGTTGGTGAGATTTCACCTCGGTTGAATTTATTCGAAATTGATTTATTCCAGAGTTGTGGTTAACTATCAAAGTTTAGAAACGTGTAAGTTTAAAAAAATGCATTGGCAAATTTCTCACCTAATTTACAAATATCGAAAAAAGGGTTAATTTGTATGAGTTATCTACTTGCGTAAATGATCAATTTGTTTTAAACGTATATCAAGAGTGTTCGATGTGACTACTAATGAAAAAAAAACAAACATATCAGTATCACGGATTCATGACAGCATTCAGCATTTCTGATGGTTAAAAATAACGCCCTCTCCTTTGTGGTACATGTAGCTACGTCTTATGATTAACACAGAGCCAAATGACTTTCCACATGAGACAATGTGAAAGTGTTCCACTGTCCATGCTGAATAAATATTAAAGTCTTGTCCACAAAGGACAATTTTGAAAGAGGTCATATCTTATATCTTAGCATTCGAATAATGTATACAAATTTCTAAAAAGATTTTCCATTCCGTTTGATCAAACATTTATCATAGTTGTCACCATGATTCTAGCGCTCCACAATTCAAAACACTAAACTAAGTATTCATTTTGTTATCATATCCTCATCTTGCTCTCTCCCGTTCTTTAAATGGCAGCTGCCATCTGATTCTGCAGCACCGAACGGTAGCAAATCGTGTCACCATAATATTCAATCAGGGGACATCGACAAATCTTTCATGTTTCTATCGAATCTTTTGCCCAAAGGGGTTCCCAAGATTCTGTGTTTGAATTGGTTATGCAGTTCATATTGTAGTCTAAACCTTACTCAGCATCAGTTGGATTGAGCAATAACTTTCCAGAACTTTTCATAACATTTTACTTGTATGCTCTTGCCTAAATTGTAAATAACTTCTACTTAAAGACATCAATCAAAGAAATTGAAGCCACCAAGAATAACTATCTTGAACAGCGTAAACCTATTTTACAATTTCGAAATTAAAGTATGAATTGTTTTCGAATGACGAAACATTCGCTATATCTGACAACATAGTTCAATATAAAAGGAAACAACGTTTTCGTGCTGTTATAACATAAAATGTATGTTATGAACCCGGGTGGATTTAATATTTATCCAAAAAAGGACGTCGCGAGTAGGGTTCGAACCTACGCGGGAAGATCCCATTGGATTTCGAGTCCAACGCCTTAACCACTCGGCCATCGCGACTATGTGACAACTGATTGTTGGTCAGATTTCACTCCAAATGAATTCATAGGAAATCGATTTTTATTATACCAATTGAAATGGTAGTCAAAGATACCACAGGGTGTCTCTAATTTTCATTTGACCTTTGATAACGGATGGAGAACAATCGTTTATTGTAATGTTACATGGTGATTGTTTGCTAAATCTAGTCTCAAAAAAGTGTCTCTACCCTTTTCAGAGACCGCAGAACCAAATGATTTCCCATAGACGACAATGTTAATGTTTGCCACTATCCTGGTCAAAAGAAGTTTTCAAGTCTGGTTGTCTGTCACTAATTTGGAAGAATGGTTTCTCGCATACCTGTGAATAAAAAGAAATTAAGATCTAGCATCTTGCTAAATTTTAATTGGGCGGTATTATTTTATGTTGAATTTCGCACCAAAAATTGACCAAAAAGTCATTAATTCCAATATTGGTTACCTCCCCCTGTCAGAAACAGACTTGACAGAAGTTTAAAATTTCTTTTCATATTTTACATTTTCATGTATTGCCCAACCCACACATTAAACATTTGAAACTGAAGCGTCCTGAATACCCAATCAGCAGGCTCAGAAACATTCGCCCCTCTTTGAAATCCTGTGTCCACAAGGGAATTTCCTGGAATCAGTTTTTGATTTGATTATGCAGTCGCTATAAGTTAAATGTTCTCAGTAATCTTTCTGAATGGCGAAAAGAAATTTTCAACGTTTAGGAGCAATAGATAGGATTCATGTCGTAATTTGTAATAACGAAACATTGATGATAAGTACCAAAATAAAAAATTTAATACAGTAAATGTTGCTGTTATAATTGATCCAATGATAATTTGATATTTCTCTAAAAATGACGTCGCGAGCAGGGTTCGAACCTACGCGGGAAGATCCCATTGGATTTCAAGTCCAACGCCTTAACCACTCGGCCATCGCGACTTTACGACTGCCTATTGTTGGTGAGATTTCACCTCGGTTGAATTCATTCGAAATTGATTTATTCCAGAGTTGTGGTTAACTATTAAAGTTTAAAAACGTGTTAGTTTAAAAAAATGCCTTGGCAAATTTCTCACCTAATTTACAAATATCGAAAAAAGGGTTGATTTGTATGAGTTATCTACTTGCGTAAATGATCATTATGTTTTAAACGTATATCAAGTGTGTTCGATGTGACTACAAATGAAAAAAACAACATATCAGTATCACGGATTCATGACAGCATTCAGCATTTCTGATGGTTAAAAATAACGCCCTCTCCTTTGTGGTACATGTAGCTACGTCTTATGATTAACACAGAGCCAAATGACTTTCCACATGAGACAATGTGAAAGTGTTCCACTGTCCATGCTGAATAAATATTAAAGTCTTGTCCACAAAGGACAATTTTGAAAGAGGTCATATCTTATATCTTAGCATTCGAATAATGTATATACAAATTTCTAAAAAGATTTTCCATTCCGTTTGATCAAACATTTATCATAGTTGTCACCATGATTCTAGCGCTCCACAATTCAAAACACTAAACTAAGTATTCATTTTGTTATCATATCCTCATCTTGCTCTCTCCCGTTCTTTAAATGGCAGCTGCCATCTGATTCTGCAGCACCGAACGGTAGCAAATCGTGTCACCATAATATTCAATCAGGGGACATCGACAAATCTTTCATGTTCCTATCGAATCTTTTGCTCAAAGGGGTTCCCAAGATTCTGTGTTTGCATTGGTTATGCAGTTCATATTGTAGTCTAAACCTTACTCAGCATCAGTTGGATTGAGCAATAACTTTCCAGAACTTTTCATAACATTTTACTTGTATGCTCTTGCCTAAATTGTAAATAACTTCTACTTAAAGACACCAATCAAAGAAATTGAAGCCACCAAGAATAACTATCTTGAACAGCGTAAACCTATTTTACAATTTCGAAATTAAAGTATGAATTGTTTTCGAATGACGAAACATTCGCTATATCTGACAACATAGTTCAATATAAAAGGAAACAACGTTTTCGTGCTGTTATAACATAAAATGTATGTTATGAACCCGGGTGGATTTAATATTTATCCAAAAAAGGACGTCGCGAGTAGGGTTCGAACCTACGCGGGAAGATCCCATTGGATTTCGAGTCCAACGCCTTAACCACTCGGCCATCGCGACTATGTGACAACTGATTGTTGGTCAGATTTCACTCCAAATGAATTCATAGGAAATCGATTTTTATTATACCAATTGAAATGGTAGTCAAAGATACCACAGGGTGTCTCTAATTTTCATTTGACCTTTGATAACGGATGGAGAACAATCGTTTATTGTAATGTTACATGGTGATTGTTTGCTAAATCTAGTCTCAAAAAAGTGTCTCTACCCTTTTCAGAGACCGCAGAACCAAATGATTTCCCATAGACGACAATGTTAATGTTTGCCACTATCCTGGTCAAAAGAAGTTTTCAAGTCTGGTTGTCTGTCACTAATTTGGAAGAATGGTTTCTCGCATACCTGTGAATAAAAAGAAATTAAGATCTAGCATCTTGCTAAATTTTAATTGGGCGGTATTATTTTATGTTGAATTTCGCACCAAAAATTGACCAAAAAGTCATTAATTCCAATATTGGTTACCTCCCCCTGTCAGAAACAGACTTGACAGAAGTTTAAAATTTCTTTTCATATTTTACATTTTCATGTATTGCCCAACCCACACATTAAACATTTGAAACTGAAGCGTCCTGAATACCCAATCAGCAGGCTCAGAAACATTCGCCCCTCTTTGAAATCCTGTGTCCACAAGGGAATTTCCTGGAATCAGTTTTTGATTTGATTATGCAGTCGCTGTAAGTTAAATGTTCTCAGTAATCTTTCTGAATGGCGAAAAGAAATTTTCAACGATTAGGAGCAATAGATAGGATTCATGTCGTAATTTGTAATAACGAAACATTGATGATAAGTACCAAAATAAAAATCTAATACAGTAAATGCTGCTGTTATAATTGATACAAAGATATTTTGATATTTCTCTAAAAATGACGTCGCGAGCAGGGTTCGAACCTACGCGGGAAGATCCCATTGGATTTCAAGTCCAACGCCTTAACCACTCGGCCATCGCGACTTTACGACTGCCTATTGTTGGTGAGATTTCACCTCGGTTGAATTTATTCGAAATCGATTTATTCCAGAGTTGTGGTTAACTATTAAAGTTTAAAATCGTGTTAGTTTAAAAAAATGCCTTGGCAAATATCTCCCCTAATTTACAAATATCGAAAAAAGGTTAATTTGTATGAGTTATCTACTTGCGTAAATGATCTTTATGTTTTAAACGTATATCATGTGTGTTCGATGTGACTACTAATGAAAAAAAAAAAACATATCAGTATCACGGATTCATGACAGCATTCAGCATTTCTGATGGTTAAAAATGACGCCCTCTCCTTTGTGGTACATGTAGCTACGTCTTATGATTAACACAGAGCCAAATGACTTTCCACATGAGACAATGTGAAAGTGTTCCACTGTCCATGCTGAATAAATATTAAAGTCTTGTCCACAAAGGACAATTTTGAAAGAGGTCATATCTTATATCTTAGCATTCGAATAATGTATAAACGGAATGGAAATTTCTAAAAAGATTTTCCATTCCGTTTGATCAAACATTTATCATAGTTGCCACCATGATTCTAGCGCTCCACAATTCAAAACACTAAACTAAGTATTCATTTTGTTATCATATCCTCATCTTGCTCTCTCCCGTTCTTTAAATGGCAGCTGCCATCTGATTCTGCAGCACCGAACGGTGGCAAATCGTGTCACCATAATATTCAATCAGGGGACATCGACAAATCTTTCATGTTCCTATCGAATCTTTTGCCCAAAGGGGTTCCCAAGATTCTGTGTTTGAATTGGTTATGCAGTTCATATTGTAGTCTAAACCTTACTCAGCATCAGTTGGATTGAGCAATAGCTTTCCAGAACTTTTCATAACATTTTACTTGTATGCTCTTGCCTAAATAGTAAATAACTTCTACTTAAAGACACCAATCAAAGAAATTGAAGCCACCAAGAATAACTATCTTGAACAGCGTAAACCTATTTTACAATTTCGAAATTAAAGTATGAATTGTTTTCGAATGACGAAACATTCGCTATATCTGACAACATAGTTCAATATAAAAGCAAACAACGTTTTCGTGCTGTTATAACATAAAATGTATGTTATGAACCCGGGTGGATTTAATATTTATCCAAAAAAGGACGTCGCGAGTAGGGTTCGAACCTACGCGGGAAGATCCCATTGGATTTCGAGTCCAACGCCTTAACCACTCGGCCATCGCGACTATGTGACAACTGATTGTTGGTCAGATTTCACTCCAAATGAATTCATAGGAAATCGATTTTTATTATACCAATTGAAATGGTAGTCAAAGATACCACAGGTTGTCTCAAATTTTCATTTGACCTTTGATAACGGATGGAGAACAATCGTTTATTGTAATGTTACATGGTGATTGTTTGCTAAATCTAGTCTCAAAAAAGTGTCTCTACCCTTTTCAGAGACCGCAGAACCAAATGATTTCCCATAGACGACAATGTTAATGTTTGCCACTATCCTGGTCAAAAGAAGTTTTCAAGTCTGGTTGTCTGTCACTAATTTGGAAGAATGGTTTCTCGCATACCTGTGAATAAAAAGAAATTAAGATCTAGCATCTTGCTAAATTTTAATTGGGCGGTATTATTTTATGTTGAATTTCGCACCAAAAATTGACCAAAAAGTCATTAATTCCAATATTGGTTACCTCCCCCTGTCAGAAACAGAGTTGACAGAAGTTTAAAATTTCTTTTCATTTTTTACATTTTCATGTATTGCCCAACCCACACATTAAACATTTGAAACTGAAGCGTCCTGAATACCCAATCAGCAGGCTCAGAAACATTCACCCCTCTATGAAATCCTGTGCCCACAAGGGAATTTCCTGGAATCAGTTTTTGATTTGATTATGCAGTCGCTATAAGTTAAATGTTCTCAGTAATCTTTCTGAATGGCGAAAAGAAATTTTCAACGATTAGGAGCAATAGATAGGATTCATGTCGTAATTTGTAATAAGGAAACATTGATGATAAGTACCAAAATAAAAATTTAATACAGTAAATGCTGCTGTTATAATTGATACAAAGATATTTTGATATTTCTCTAAAAATGACGTCGCGAGCAGGGTTCGAACCTACGCGGGAAGATCCCATTGGATTTCAAGTCCAACGCCTTAACCACTCGGCCATCGCGACTTTACGACTGCCTATTGTTGGTGAGATTTCACCTCGGTTGAATTTATTCGAAATCGATTTATTCCAGAGTTGTGGTTAACTATTAAAGTTTAAAATCGTGTTAGTTTAAAAAAATGCCTTGGCAAATTTCTCACCTAATTTACAAATATCGAAAAAAGGGTTAATTTGTATGAGTTATCTACTTGCGTAAATGATCATTATGTTTTAAACGTATATCAAGTGTGTTCGATGTGACTACTAATGGAAAAAACAACATATCAGTATCACGGATTCATGACAGCATTCAGCATTTCTGATGGTTAAAAATAACGCCCTCTCCTTTGTGGTACATGTAGCTACGTCTTATGATTAACACAGAGCCAAATGACTTTCCACATGAGACAATGTGAAAGTGTTCCACTGTCCATGCTGAATAAATATTTAAGTCTTGTCCACAAAGGACAATTTTGAAAGAGGTCATATCTTATATCTTAGCATTCGAATAATGTATACAAATTTCTAAAAAGAAATACCATTCCGTTTGATCAAACATTTATCATAGTTGTCACCATGATTCTAGCGCTCCACAATTCAAAACACTAAACTAAGTATTCATTTTGTTATCATATCCTCATCTTGCTCTCTCCCGTTCTTTAAATGGCAGCTGCCATCTGATTCTGCAGCACCGAACGGTAGCAAATCGTGTCACCATAATATTCAATCAGGGGACATCGACAAATCTTTCATGTTCCTATCGAATCTTTTGCTCAAAGGGGTTCCCAAGATTCTGTGTTTGAATTGGTTATGCGGTCCATATTGTAGTCTAAACCTTACTCAGCATCAGTTGGATTGAGCAATAACTTTCCAGAACTTTTCATAACATTTTACTTGTATGCTCTTGCCTAAATTGTAAATAACTTCTACTTAAAGACATCAATCAAAGAAATTGAAGCCACCAAGAATAACTATCTTGAACAGCGTAAACCTATTTTACAATTTCGAAATTAAAGTATGAATTGTTTTCGAATGACGAAACATTCGCTATATCTGACAACATAGTTCAATATAAAAGCAAACAACGTTTTCGTGCTGTTATAACATAAAATGTATGTTATGAACCCGGGTGGATTTAATATTTATCCAAAAAAGGACGTCGCGAGTAGGGTTCGAACCTACGCGGGAAGATCCCATTGGATTTCGAGTCCAACCCTAATAACGCCTTAACCACTCGGCCATCGCGACTATGTGACAACTGATTGTTGGTCAGATTTCACTCCAAATGAATTCATAGGAAATCGATTTTTATTATACCAATTGAAATGGTAGTCAAAGATACCACAGGGTGTCTCAAATTTTCATTTGACCTTTGATAACGGATGGAGAACAATCGTTTATTGTAATGTTACATGGTGATTGTTTGCTAAATCTAGTCTCAAAAAAGTGTCTCTACCCCTTTCAGAGACCGCAGAACCAAATGATTTCCCATAGACGACAATGTTAATGTTTGCCACTATCCTGGTCAAAAGAAGTTTTCAAGTCTGGTTATCTGTCACTAATTTGGAAGAATGGTTTCTCGCATACCTGTGAATAAAAAGAAATTAAGATCTACCATCTTGCTAAATTTTTATGTGGGCGGTATCATTTTATGTTGAATTTCGCACCAAAAATTGACCAAAAAGTCATTAATTCCAATATTGGTTACCTCCCCCTGTCAGAAACAGACTTGACAGAAGTTTAAAATTTCTTTTCATATTTTACATTTTCATGTATTGCCCAACCCACACATTAAACATTTGAAACTGAAGCGTCCTGAATACCCAATCAGCAGGCTCAGAAACATTCGCCCCTCTTTGAAATCCTGTGTCCACAAGGGAATTTCCTGGAATCAGTTTTTGATTTGATTATGCAGTCGCTATAAGTTAAATGTTCTCAGTAATCTTTCTGAATGGCGAAAAGAAATTTTCAACGTTTAGGAGCAATAGATAGGATTCATGTCGTAATTTGTAATAACGAAACATTGATGATAAGTACCAAAATAAAAATTTAATACAGTAAATGTTGCTGTTATAATTGATCCAATGATAATTTGATATTTCTCTAAAAATGACGTCGCGAGCAGGGTTCGAACCTACGCGGGAAGATCCCATTGGATTTCAAGTCCAACGCCTTAACCACTCGGCCATCGCGACTTTACGACTACCTATTGTTGGTGAGATTTCACCTCGGTTGAATTTATTCGAAATCAATTTATTCCAGAGTTGTGGTTAACTATTAAAGTTTAAAATCGTGTTAGTTTAAACAAATGCCTTGGCAAATATCTCACCTAATTTACAAATATCGAAAAAAGGTTAATTTGTATGAGTTGTCTACTTGCGTAAATGATCATTATGTTTTAAACGTATATCAAGTGTGTTCGATGTGACTACTAATGAAAAAAACAACATATCAGTATCACGGATTCATGACAGCATTCAGCATTTCTGATGGTTAAAAATGAAGCCCTCTCCTTTGTGGTACATGTAGCTACGTCTTATGATTAACACAGAGCCAAATGACTTTCCACATGAGACAATGTGAAAGTGTTCCACTGTCCATGCTGAATAAATATTTAAGTCTTGTCCACAAAGGACAATTTTGAAAGAGGTCATATCTTATATCTTAGCATTCGAATAATGTATACAAATTTCTAAAAAGAAATACCATTCCGTTTGATCAAACATTTATCATAGTTGTCACCATGATTCTAGCGCTCCACAATTCAAAACACTAAACTAATTATTCATTTTGTTATTACATCATCATCTTGCTCTCTCCCGTTCTTTAAATGGCAGCTGCCATCTGATTCTGCAGCACCGAACGGTGGAAAATCGTGTCACCATAATATTCAATCAGGGGACATCGACAAATCTTTCATGTTCCTATCGAATCTTTTGCGCAAAGGGGTTCCCAAGATTCTGTGTTTGAATTGGTTATGCGGTTCATATTGTAGTCTAAACCTTACTCAGCATCAGTTGGATTGAGCAATAGCTTTCCAGAACTTTTCATAACATTTTACTTGTATGCTCTTGCCTAAATAGTGAATAACTTCTACTTAAAGACACCAATCAAAGAATTTGAAGCCACCAAGAACAACTATTTTGAATAGCGAAAACCTATTTTATAATTTCGAAATTAAAGTATGAATTGTTTTCGAATGACGAAACATTCGCTATATCTGACAACATAGTTCAATATAAAAGCAAACAACGTTTTCGTGCTGTTATAACATAAAATGTATGTTATGAACCCGGGTGGATTTAATATTTATCCAAAAAAAGGACGTCGCGAGTAGGGTTCGAACCTACGCGGGAAGATCCCATTGGATTTCGAGTCCAACGCCTTAACCACTCGGCCATCGCGACTATGTGACAACTGATTGTTGGTCAGATTTCACTCCAAATGAATTCATAGGAAATCGATTTTTATTATACCAATTGAAATGGTAGTCAAAGATACCACAGGGTGTCTCTAATTTTCATTTGACCTTTGATAACGGATGGAGAACAATCGTTTATTGTAATGTTACATGGTGATTGTTTGCTAAAATCTAGTCTCAAAAAAGTGTCTCTACCCCTTTTCAGAGACCGCAGAACCAAATGATTTCCCATAGACGACAATGTTAATGTTTGCCACTATCCTGGTCAAAAGAAGTTTTCAAGTCTGGTTGTCTGTCACTAATTTGGAAGAATGGTTTCTCGCATACCTGTGAATAAAAAGAAATTAAGATCTACATCTTGCTAAATTTTATGTGGGCGGTATCATTTTATGTTGAATTTCGCACCAAAAATTGACCAAAAAGTCATTAATTCCAATATTGGTTACCTCCCCCTGTCAGAAACAGACTTGACAGAAGTTTAAAATTTCTTTTCATATTTTACATTTTCATGTATTGCCCAACCCACACATTAAACATTTGAAACTGAAGCGTCCTGAATACCCAATCAGCAGGCTCAGAAACATTCGCCCCTCTTTGAAATCCTGTGTCCACAAGGGAATTTCCTGGAATCAGTTTTTGATTTGATTATGCAGTCGCTATAAGTTAAATGTTCTCAGTAATCTTTCTGAATGGCGAAAAGAAATTTTCAACGTTTAGGAGCAATAGATAGGATTCATGTCGTAATTTGTAATAACGAAACATTGATGATAAGTACCAAAATAAAAATTTAATACAGTAAATGTTGCTGTTATAATTGATCCAATGATAATTTGATATTTCTCTAAAAATGACGTCGCGAGCAGGGTTCGAACCTACGCGGGAAGATCCCATTGGATTTCAAGTCCAACGCCTTAACCACTCGGCCATCGCGACTTTACGACTACCTATTGTTGGTGAGATTTCACCTCGGTTGAATTCATTCGAAATTGATTTATTCCAGAGTTGTGGTTAACTATTAAAGTTTAAAAACGTGTTAGTTTAAAAAAATGCCTTGGCAAATATCTCCCCTAATTTACAAATATCGAAAAAAGGGTTAATTTGTATGAGTTATCTACTTGCGTAAATGATCATTATGTTTTAAACGTATATCAAGTGTGTTCGATGTGACTACTAATGAAAAAAACAACATATCAGTATCACGGATTCATGACAGCATTCAGCATTTCTGATGGTTAAAAATGAACGCCCTCTCCTTTGTGGTACATGTAGCTACGTCTTATGATTACCACAGAGCCAAATGACTTTCCACATGAGACAATGTGAAAGTGTTTCACTGTCCATGCTGAATAAATATCAAAGTCTTGTCCACATCGGACAATTTTGATAGAGGTCATATCTTATATCTTATCATTCGAATAATGTATACAAACTTTTAAAAAGAAATACCATCATTCCGTTTGATCAAACATTTATCATAGTTGTCACCATGATTCTAGCGCTCTACAATTCAAAACACTAAACTAAGTATTCATTTTGTTATCATATCCTCATCTTGCTCTCTCCCGTTCTTTAAATGGCAGCTGCCATCTGATTCTGCAGCACCGAACGGTAGCAAATCGTGTCACCATAATATTCAATCAGGGGACATCGACAAATCTTTCATGTTCCTATCGAATCTTTTGCTCAAAGGGGTTCCCAAGATTCTGTGTTTGCATTGGTTATGCAGTTCATATTGTAGTCTAAACCTTACTCAGCATCAGTTGGATTGAGCAATAACTTTCCAGAACTTTTCATAACATTTTACTTGTATGCTCTTGCCTAAATTGTAAATAACTTCTACTTAAAGACATCAATCAAAGAAATTGAAGCCACCAAGAATAACTATCTTGAACAGCGTAAACCTATTTTACAATTTCGAAATTAAAGTATGAATTGTTTTCGAATGACGAAACATTCGCTATATCTGACAACATAGTTCAATATAAAAGGAAACAACGTTTTCGTGCTGTTATAACATAAAATGTATGTTATGAACCCGGGTGGATTTAATATTTATCCAAAAAAGGACGTCGCGAGTAGGGTTCGAACCTACGCGGGAAGATCCCATTGGATTTCGAGTCCAACGCCTTAACCACTCGGCCATCGCGACTATGTGACAACTGATTGTTGGTCAGATTTCACTCCAAATGAATTCATAGGAAATCGATTTTTATTATACCAATTGAAATGGTAGTCAAAGATACCACAGGGTGTCTCTAATTTTCATTTGACCTTTGATAACGGATGGAGAACAATCGTTTATTGTAATGTTACATGGTGATTGTTTGCTAAATCTAGTCTCAAAAAAGTGTCTCTACCCTTTTCAGAGACCGCAGAACCAAATGATTTCCCATAGACGACAATGTTAATGTTTGCCACTATCCTGGTCAAAAGAAGTTTTCAAGTCTGGTTGTCTGTCACTAATTTGGAAGAATGGTTTCTCGCATACCTGTGAATAAAAAGAAATTAAGATCTAGCATCTTGCTAAATTTTAATTGGGGCGGTATTATTTTATGTTGAATTTCGCACCAAAAATTGACCAAAAAGTCATTAATTCCAATATTGGTTACCTCCCCTGTCAGAAACAGACTTGACAGAAGTTTAAAATTTCTTTTCATATTTTACATTTTCATGTATTGCCCAACCCACACATTAAACATTTGAAACTGAAGCGTCCTGAATACCCAATCAGCAGGCTCAGAAACATTCGCCCCTCTTTGAAATCCTGTGTCCACAAGGGAATTTCCTGGAATCAGTTTTTGATTTGATTATGCAGTCGCTATAAGTTAAATGTTCTCAGTAATCTTTCTGAATGGCGAAAAGAAATTTTCAACGTTTAGGAGCAATAGATAGGATTCATGTCGTAATTTGTAATAACGAAACATTGATGATAAGTACCAAAATAAAAATTTAATACAGTAAATGTTGCTGTTATAATTGATCCAATGATAATTTGATATTTCTCTAAAAATGACGTCGCGAGCAGGGTTCGAACCTACGCGGGAAGATCCCATTGGATTTCAAGTCCAACGCCTTAACCACTCGGCCATCGCGACTTTACGACTGCCTATTGTTGGTGAGATTTCACCTCGGTTGAATTCATTCGAAATTGATTTATTCCAGAGTTTGTGGTTAACTATTAAAGTTTAAAAACGTGTTTAGTTTAAAAAAATGCCTTGGCAAATTTCTCACCTAATTTACAAATATCGAAAAAAAGGGTTGAATTTGTATGAGTTATCTACTTGCGTAAATGATCATTATGTTTTAAAACGTATATCAAGTGTGTTCGATGTGACTACAAATGAAAAAAAACAACATATCAGTATCACGGATTCATGACAGCATTCAGCATTTCTGATGGTTAAAAATAACGCCCCTCTCCTTTGTGGTACATGTAGCTACGTCTTATGATTAACACAGAGCCAAATGACTTTCCACATGAGACAATGTGAAAGTGTTCCACTGTCCATGCTGAATAAATATTTAAAGTCTTGTCCACAAAGGACAATTTTGAAAGAGGTCATATCTTATATCTTAGCATTCGAATAATGTATACAAACTTCTAAAAAGATTTTCCATTCCGTTTGATCAAACATTTATCATAGTTGTCACCATGATTCTAGCGCTCCACAATTCAAAACACTAAACTAAGTATTCAATTTTGTTATCATATCCTCATCTTGCCTCTCTCCCGTTCTTTAATTGGCAGCTGCCATCTGATTCTGCAGCACCGAACGGTAGCAAAATCGTGTCACCATAATATTCAATCAGGGGACATCGACAAATCTTTCATGTTCCTATCGAATCTTTTGCTCAAAGGGGTTCCCAAGATTCTGTGTTTGCATTGGTTATGCAGTTCATATTGTAGTCTAAACCTTACTCAGCATCAGTTGGATTGAGCAATAACTTTCCAGAACTTTTTCATAAACATTTTACTTGTATTGCTCTTGCCTAAATTGTAAATAACTTCTACTTAAAAGACATCAATCAAAGAAATTGAAGCCAGCCAAGAATAACTATCTTTCGATACCCAGCGTAATACTATTTTACAATTTCGTATAATTTATTTATGTATGGATTGTTTTCGAATGACGGCGAAGAACATTCGCTATATCTGACAACATTGTTCTATATAAAAGGATACTCAATCGTTTTCGTGATGTTTATAACATAAATTGTATGTTCATGAAACGGGTGGATTTATTATTTATCCAATTAAGGGACGTCGGCGAGGATAGAGGTTCGAGATTACATACGCGGGATAGATCCCAGGGAGTTTTTGCGAGTCTATACGCCTTAACACACTTCAGGCCATCGCGACTATGTGACAAATTCTGGTTTGATTGGTCGAGAATTTCACTCAAATGGAATTCATGGAAATCGATTTTTATCTTTTACCAATTGAAATGGTAGTCAAAGATACCACAGGGTGTCTCTAATTTTCATTTGACCTTTGATAACGGATGGAGAACAATCGTTTATTGTAATGTTACATGGTGATTGTTTGCTAAATCTAGTCTCAAAAAAGTGTCTCTACCCTTTTCAGAGACCGCAGAACCAAATGATTTCTCATAGACGACAATGTTAATGTTTGCCACTATCCAGGTCAAATGAAGTTTTCAAGTCTGGTCATCTGTCACTAATTTGGAAGAATGGTTTCTCGCATACCTGTGAATAAAAAGAAATTAAGATCTACCATCTTGCTAAATTTTTATGTGGGCGGTATCATTTTATGTTGAATTTCGCACCAAAAATTGACCAAAAAGTCATTAATTCCAATATTGGTTACCTCCCCCTGTCAGAAACAGACTTGACAGAAGTTTAAAATTTCTTTTCATATTTTACATTTTCATGTATTGCCCAACCCACACATTAAACATTTGAAACTGAAGCGTCCTGAATACCCAATCAGCAGGCTCAGAAACATTCGCCCCTCTTTGAGAATCCTGTGGTGTCCACAAAGGGAATTTCCTGAGAATCAGTTTTTGATATTTGATTATGCAGTCGCTATAAGTTAAATGTTCTCAGTAATCTTTCTGAATGGCGAAAAAGAAATTTTTCAACGTTTAGGAGCAGATAGATAGGATTCATGTCGTAATTTGTAATAACGAACATTGATGAATAATGTACCAAAAATAAAAATTTTGTGAATACAGTAAAAATGTTGCTGTTATAATTATCGATCCAATGATACTATTTGATTATATTCTCTAAAAATTGACGTTGATCGCGAGCAGGGTTCGAACCTACGCGGGAAGATCTCCCATTGGATTTCAAGATCAACGCCCTTAACCACTTGGGCAATCCGCGACTTTTCGGATCTGCTGCCTATTGTTGATGAAGTTTTCAACCTCAGGTTATTTGATTCTCATTCGAAAATTGATTTTATTACCAGAGTTGTGGTTAAAGTACTGTTAGTAGGTATTAAAAAACCGTGTTAAGTTTTAAAAGAAAGGGCCCTTGGCAATATTTTCTCCTAAGTCTCTATTTACAAATTTCGAAAAAAAGAGGGTTGATTATGATATGGATGTTTTATCTACTTCGCGGGGTGTATAATGATCATTATGTTTTTTAGAAGCCGTATAACATGTGATTGTTTCGATGTGACAACATGTCCTGAAAAAAACATCATATCAGTATCAACGAGGATTCATGGGACAATTTGCTTTCAACCGATTTCTGAATGAGTTTAAATGAATATTACGCCCGGTCTCCTTTGTGTACTAGTGTATGCTACTTCTTATCGAATCTCATACACAAGAGCACCAAATGACGGTTCCGACATGAGACCAATGTGTAAAGTGTTTTCCACAGATCCAATGTTCTTTCTGAATACAACATTTAAAGGTCTTGTACCACAAAAGGACAAATTTTGAAAAGAGGTCATATCTAATATCTTACAATTCGAATAATGTATAAACAAACTTCTAAAAAAGATTTTTCCATTCCGTTTTGATCAATGAACTACAAACACATTTATATCTATATGTCAGAACCCGTACCATGATCACATAAATGCGCTCCAATACGCTTAATTGCGAAAAACACTAAACTACGAATTCCTATATTTTTTAGTTATACCTCATGTCTATAGCTCTCCAATTGTTCCCTCACACTGCTCTCTCCATTTCTCTCTACTATTCTATTCTTACATTGCTCCACTCTCCCGTTCTTTAAATGGCAGCTGCCATCTGATTCTGCAGCACCGAACGGTAGCAAATCGTGTCACCATAATATTCAATCAGGGGACATCGACAAATCTTTCATGTTCCTATCGAATCTTTTGCTCAAAGGGGTTCCCAAGATTCTGTGTTTGCATTGGTTATGCAGTTCATATTGTAGTCTAAACCTTACTCAGCATCAGTTGGATTGAGCAATAACTTTCCAGAACTTTTCATAACATTTTACTTGTATGCTCTTGCCTAAATTGTAAATAACTTCTACTTAAAGACATCAATCAAAGAAATTGAAGCCACCAAGAATAACTATCTTGAACAGCGTAAACCTATTTTACAATTTCGAAATTAAAGTATGAATTGTTTTCGAATGACGAAACATTCGCTATATCTGACAACATAGTTCAATATAAAAGGAAACAACGTTTTCGTGCTGTTATAACATAAAATGTATGTTATGAACCCGGGTGGATTTAATATTTATCCAAAAAAGGACGTCGCGAGTAGGGTTCGAACCTACGCGGGAAGATCCCATTGGATTTCGAGTCCAACGCCTTAACCACTCGGCCATCGCGACTATGTGACAACTGATTGTTGGTCAGATTTCACTCCAAATGAATTCATAGGAAATCGATTTTTATTATACCAATTGAAATGGTAGTCAAAGATACCACAGGGTGTCTCTAATTTTCATTTGACCTTTGATAACGGATGGAGAACAATCGTTTATTGTAATGTTACATGGTGATTGTTTGCTAAATCTAGTCTCAAAAAAGTGTCTCTACCCTTTTCAGAGACCGCAGAACCAAATGATTTCCCATAGACGACAATGTTAATGTTTGCCACTATCCTGGTCAAAAGAAGTTTTCAAGTCTGGTTGTCTGTCACTAATTTGGAAGAATGGTTTCTCGCATACCTGTGAATAAAAAGAAATTAAGATCTACCATCTTGCTAAATTTTTATGTGGGCGGTATCATTTTATGTTGAATTTCGCACCAAAAATTGACCAAAAAGTCATTAATTCCAATATTGGTTACCTCCCCCTGTCAGAAACAGACTTGACAGAAGTTTAAAATTTCTTTTCATATTTTACATTTTCATGTATTGCCCAACCCACACATTAAACATTTGAAACTGAAGCGTCCTGAATACCCAATCAGCAGGCTCAGAAACATTCACCCCTCTATGAAATCCTGTGCCCACAAGGGAATTTCCTGGAATCAGTTTTTGATTTGATTATGCAGTCGCTATAAGTTAAATGTTCTCAGTAATCTTTCTGAATGGCGAAAAGAAATTTTCAACGATTAGGAGCAATAGATAGGATTCATGTCGTAATTTGTAATAACGAAACATTGATGATAAGTACCAAAATAAAAATTTAATACAGTAAATGCTGCTGTTATGATTGATCCAATGATAATTTGATATTTCTCTAAAAATTGACGTCGCGAGCAGGGTTCGAACCTACGCGGGAAGATCCCATTGGAT
>NW_027188346.1:0-25212 GCF_041381155.1 Argopecten irradians | reverse complement strand
GCGTCTATGCCTTTGAAAAATTGATTTAAAATTTATTTCCTCATGTAGATAAAAAATTGTCAAAATATAGACAATATTGTCTGACTGAATACTCAAATCCATAACAAAACATACATTTCTCTGTTTTCGCAATTCTTTTAGTGATATTTGAGCATCTTGCTAGAAAATATAACCTTTAAAAATAAACAAATAAGCCAATTACCTCCTTTTATCCAATCCTAATGAAAACTGTTCATGTGAACATTTAAAGAATATAACATTTTTTAATTAAAAACACACGTACCCTTTTAGTCAGTTGTCATTTTCAACCCTTGATGTATATACATGCACATCCTGATCACAGATACATCAGATATTTAACAATATAATATGCTTTAATCACGAACATGCCTTGGAAATATAATAATGCTAATTTGGAATTTCATGTTGGGCAATGTAATTTTAGGGGTAATGGGATATAGGTGCAATCTTTCTAATTATCATAACTACCTTTTATGAGACCTTTATGAGAAACTCTATTCGTGGGACCACGGTGGTCGAGTGGTAAAGATGTCCCGACATACATGTATAATTCAATACCAGGTTCTCTTCAAAAATCTTTTTAACATTATGCACCCATTTGAATTCCATGATATTATTTGTTTGGCAAGTTTAGCACCAACTTATACTTGGAAGATTATCAGTAGTAATCAATTTGTGCCAGAACATAAATAATTCTGTTTTCTAACCTCTACATAGTGAGGGAATCTCCCTAATTCACCATATACCAATGTAATTGACACGTACTTTTCCTAAATGGACCATTCATGTAATTGTTGTATAAATGTCATATTTGTTTCTTTTGTTTTCCTTGGTTTACAGTAAAAATATACCGTTACGTACATAACATATACAAGTAACAAGTGTAACTCAAGCACTACATGTAAATATATTCTTCAAATACACCTATGTATACATTGTACCAAGATATTTAAAATATTAATTGGTTACATGTATAAGTATTTTTATACCAGAAACTACAAAAATTATTTACCAATGGCATGTCGAGAAAGAACAATGCAAATGTAATGCACAATGTCGGAAATTTAATATATCCTGATACAGTTGCTAGATTATCGGAATATCCCGATCTCTTTGTGAATGTTGGTCCAAACATCGATCATTATATGAATACCGAATAATGATAATCTACATGAATAACCCCCATTAGATTAACCACATTTCTTTTTCGTTACGCTGCTTCTTGAAAATCCATATGGAATAGTGGATTTTTATTTGATACAGAAACATTTTTGAAGTTTGAAATTTTATGGACCACCGTGTTTCCGAAATTCGTCCTCTTTTTAGGTAATAGTGAAAGACTGAATGCATTCCCATTGTTAATAATATTAATTTGATCCCCATGGGCGCCAGTATAGGTGATGACTCAATAAGGGTAATTAGAGGTAAATCTTTATTCTTGCGAAAAGGAAAAAAAAGAACCTGTAACAAACTAGGTGACCCAATACAAAACATAGGCCCTAGTGACCTCCTTTGTTTCGAATAGCACATTGCTTTTACTAAGTAGGATTTGGTATTCCCCTGAAATTTACAAGGGTGTCTTATTCCCATCAGGTGACACAGGCAGACTTGGATGTCACTGTACGAAAGGCTGAAGCCTACACCTTCTAGGGTCATCAGCCTGTTGAAAACAGACGAAATGACCTGTTTACGACCTGAACAGGAGCGGGTGATGTACTTTCTGAAAGACTTGTGTATATTCATTGTCTTCAGGAAGACCCTTGCCCGCTTCCTGGAAGTTTGTTACAGGATCATGTGTGATTCTTTCTTCGGGTGGAAATCACTGTCTGTTTTTCACACATGCACTAGGCCTGTTGAGATACCCTATCGGTAGAGGTAGAACTTGCGGCAATGTCTTGAGTGTACCGATAAAGTATGACTCATTACAGGAATTCAAAGGGAGTTTCTCCGCATCATAAGAAATGATGAATCATTCAGAATGTTTTTTGCCTAATGAACGTTCAACCATTTCTAATGAAGTTGGAACTCCCTCAGTAAGAAAGTAAAATAAAGACATTCCATAGAAGTTGTTAAAATACATAACGGGCATCTATCCACAAACCCGACATTATCTCAGTGGTAGCACTTTGTGCCAAATATGTATATGGCTATGGTTTTTAATTTGTTTATATTATTGTCTGTGTTATGCACTGTGTAATGATTTAACCTTTTATTAATGTAATGTGCCTACTTCTGTTTATCATTAATGGCATAAACAAATTATCAAAAATGGATTTTGACCAAATCAATAATAAGCAAGAATGCATGAGAATCAGTAAATGTAAGTTTTCCTCTCAATTTTTCAAGGTTAGCATTTGCTCTAGACTTATTACTTTAAAAAACACATTGTTATGTGTTTCCCAAAACAAAAACAATCAAATTGCTGAATTGTAAAAATTGTGTAAAGATATGACCAAGTGTTAAAATATATAATTCCATAAGTTTGATATATAAGTATTAAAGGCCTGTACCACTCATCCAATTAAATTACAAATGAATGTAGTGCTATTTTGGAGAGCTGATATTTTTGCCTTTTGAAAAAACTGTCATATTTTGTGTAATGAGTTTGCTGAACAGGTTCATCACAAGAATTTCAACCTAAGAAATAATTGATAATTTTAGAATGTCAAACAGTAGAAATATTGCTAATGGTTTAAGTGTTGAAGTTAGAAGCTATTTTAGTAAGATTACAGAAAGAGGATTACATATTACACAAATATGTTCTATAAATACTTCTATGAAGCTGAAATTTGTTACTTACAATATTATACATGGCGATTTTTACACTTTATTTGTTCAAAATTTGTCACTTTCATAGATATAAGAAAAGTTAAAGGAGTTATGATATAAAGATACTTTCAATGCTTTTCAAATGAAATATTTCAATTTTGTTGATAATTTATCATGTGTTTGTATTGATATTTATAAATAAAATAAAAATGGGGCTTAAGGAAAGCAGGGTCCTCGTTCCCAAGCCCTGGGTACACATACTTATTGATATGTATTGTATAGGTAATGCTTTTCAACAATATGGAGAGTTCATTGTGAATAATATACACTAATATTTATATTGACGATCGTCTATGACAAACTGTATAATGATATATTTGTGCTCATCTAATTAAGCCTTTTTACATTCTGTGTATAATATGGTGTTGATTTTCATGTTTTATTTGGTCACATAATCTTTCCAATTATTTTTATGCATCTACATCAATCTAATATACCTGTGTACATATTATTCCATGTTACTGAGTGCTACTATACATATTATTGTCCTCCTTCTCATAATAACTCAGATTTATATCTTTACAATTGTAATATTATATAATTGCAATAAGTGTTTTTATGTCTTTCCTCTTATAATTCTCATAATTATTTGCTTTTTAAGATATTTATTAGGTCATTGACAATATAAACAACGGTTGATAAACTGGTCATCCTTAACATATATACAAAAATTGATAAACCGGTCCTCAGTGACAATATATATAACAGTTGATGAACTGGTCCTCATTGACATATGCAACAGTTGATAAACTGGTGCTCGTTGACAATATAAACAACAGTTGATAACTTGGTCCTCATTGACATATACAACAGTTGATAAACTGGTCCTCATTGACATATATAAGAGTTGATAAACTGGTCCTCATTGACAATATATACAACAGTTGATAAACTGGTCCTCATTGACATATACAACAGTTGATAAACTGGTCCTCATTGACAATATATACAACAGTTGATAAACTGGTTATCATTGACAATATAAACAATTGATAAACTGGTCCTCAGTGACAATACATACAACAGTTGATAAACTGGTCCTCAGTAACAATATATACAACAGTTGATAAACTGGTCCTCATTGACATATGCAACAGTTGATAAACTGGTCCTCGTTGACAATATAAACAACAGTTGATAACTTGGTCCTCATTGACATATACAACAGTTGATAAACTTGTCCTCATTGACATATATAAGAGTTGATAAACTGGTCCTCATTGACAATATATACAACAGTTGATAAACTGGTCCTCATTGACATATACAACAGTTGATAAACTGGTCCTCATTGACAATATATACAACAGTTGATAAACTAGTCCTCATTGACATATACAACAGTTGATAAACTGGTCCTCATTAACATATATACAAACCTTGATAAACCGGTCCTCAGTGACAATATATACAACAGCTGATGAACTGGTCCTCAGTGACAATACATACAACAGTTGATAATTTGGTCCTCATTGACAATACATACAGCAGTTGATAAACTGGTTCTCATTAATAATATATATAACAGTTGATAAACTGATCCTCATTGACATATACAACAGTTGACAAACTGGTCCTCATTGACTTATACAACAGTTGCTAATTTGGTCCTCATTGACATAAACAACAGTTGATAACTTGGTCCTCATTGACATAATTATATAACAGTTGATAAACTGGTCCTCATTGACAATATATACAACAGTTGATAAACTGGCTCTCATTGACAATATATACAACAGTTGATAAACTGGTCATCATTGAAATATATAACAGTTGATAAACTGGTCCTCATTGACATGTATAAGAGTTGATAAACTGGCTCTCATTGACATATATAACAGTTGATAAACTGGTCCTCATTGACATATATAACAGTTGATAAACTGGCTCTCTTTGACATATATATACAGCAGTTGATAAACTAGTCCTCATTGACTTATACAACAGTTGATAAACTGGTCCTCATTCACTTATACAACAGTTGATAATTTGGTCCTCATTGACATATACAACAGTTGATAATTTGGTCCTCATTGATATATATAACAGTTGATAATTTGGTCCTCATTGACAATATATACAACAGTTGATAAACTAGTCCTCATTGACTTATACAACAGTTGATAATTTGGTCCTCATTGACATATACAACAGTTGATAATTTGGTCCTCATTGATATATATAACAGTTGATAATTTGGTCCTCATTGACACTATATACAACAGTTGATAAACTGGTCCTCATTGACAATATATACAACAGTTGATAAACTGGTCCTCATTGACAATATAAACAATTGATAAACTTGTCCTCATTGACATATATAACAGTTGATAAACTGGTCCTCATTGATATATATAACAGTTGATAAACTGGTCCTCATTGATATATATAACAGTTGATATACTGGTCCTCATTGACATATACAACAGTTAATAAACTGGCTCCCATTCACAATATATACAACAGATGATAAAACTGGTCCTCATTGAAATATATAACAGTTGATAAACTGGTCCTCATTGATTTATATAAGAATTGATAAACTGGTCCTCATTGACATATACAACAGTTGATAATTTGATCCTCATTGATATATATAACAGTTGATAATTTGGTCCTCATTGACATTATATATACACCAGTTGATAAACTGATCCTCATTGGCAATATATACAACAGTTGATAAACTGGTCCTCATTGACATATACAACAGTTGATAAACTGGTCCTCATTGACAATATATACAACAGTTGATAAACTGGTCCTCGTTGAAATATATATAACAGTTGATAAACAAGTCCTCATTGACATATATAAGAGTTAATAAACTGGTCCTCATTGACATAATACAACAGTTGATAAACTGGTCCTCATTGACATATACAACAGTTGATAAACTGGTCCTCATTGACAATATATACAACAGTTGATAAAACTGGTCCTCATTGAAATATATAACAGTTGATAAACAAGTCCTCATTGACATATATAAGAGTTAATAAACTGGTCCTCATTGACATATACAACAGTGATAAACTGGTCCTCATTGATATATATAACAGTTGATAAACTGGTCCTCTTTGAAAATATATACAAACAGTTGATGATAAACAACACTTAATAATATTTGTTCCTATTCACATATATAAATATATTACAGTTGATAACCTGGTCTTCATTAATAAACAACAGATGATAAAATATAAGCTCATCCTCATTTATAACATAAATTGTTGAAGTAAAGAACAAGGAATCTCATAGGGACCTTGTGAATTAGGATCATTATAGTTTTATGAACTTAAAATATCAATCGAAATCAATTTAAATTGCTACATATAACTGTGTATAAAATTGTCATTAAGCTTACATGCAAAAATTGATCATCTGGTCTGTATTTATACAGAAAACATAAAAGTTGATAATAATATGGTCCGCATTTAAATGTACAACAGTTGATGACATAAACTGGTCTTTATTGATATACATACATTGTAAATTATATTGTCCCTCATTTAATGTATACAACAGTATTAACAATAAACAAACATCAATACCCATATACACATATCTGAGTCCCTTTTTCACTATTGATGATATAAGTAGTTACTAATACATAAATGCATATATATATATATATATATATATATATATATATATATAAAATAAAAGTCAACGACTTTCCTCTTGTACATTCACCATTTCATGATGGCTCTTCAGGAGTAGAAATGTTTATTTTTCAAAGAACAAATTAATGACGTCACAAATAGCGTGACCGTCACAAGGTACACACGTTTACATAACAATAATATGAAGTTGCGCCATTTTCTATTATGGCCTATTGAGAGTTGGTTTTAATATTTTTATAAGTTGATTTTCTTTGTTTTCCAACCAAAACAGAAGTTTGAAGAATGCAAGTTTGATATAAAGGTATAACATTGAATTGATCACTCTGCACAATCATGAACAATGCTTATTGACATTCAAGTTACGTCAGAGAATCACGTTTTCTTTTTGTCTGCCTCACTGATCAGTCATTACGTGTTTTAAGTTCAAGTACTAGTTTGGCCGGATGTAAAAATCACCAACAACGGAGAAAAAAATATAGCATATATCACACACTTTCGATTTTGCAATTCATGTTTGCTTGTTACAGTAAAATGCAAAGCCATTTTTAAAAAACATATGTACTTTACATTCAATAATTAATTGGACATGTAACGCATCTAGGTATCTTACACATTTCGGACACCACGGTGGTTCAGCAATAGATTTATTTCTTCATACGATCACTACTTTGACATTAACTCATTTAATTTATTTTACTTTTACTTTTATCACATTGTGACATACATTCTCAACACTGCGTCAGGTAATTAATAGCCTTTTAATGAAAGGAAGGACTAGTTCACCAGATAAATTATAATGACTTTCTAAAGAAGGTATTATCCTCTAATTAATAGAGATATCTGAATTCAAACAGAATTGACACAGAAGAAGCTCAAAACTTTATAAGGATCCATGTTTAGTTCCCCAACACACTATCCTTCCTCACGGACCGTGTACATCTTAACGACCACCGGAACTCCAGACACAGTTAACGTTCCTTTCAGTGCGTAGGCTGTTTCAAGTCAATTGGAGTGTATAACTCTGGAGGAGCTCTTCTCAATGCCAGTATGTTTATTCAGCAGCCCCATTACTACACAAGGTAATCGTGGACGTAATACACATTCAGTACGCAATATAGAATTATACGATACTCAGCTAAATATTAGGGGAGTCTAACTCCAACAACCTTGTGACTAATCACTATACGTAATATCTCCCCCCCTTAACATAAATTTCTGAATTCACTCAAAAGAAACATTTTAAAATTTTTCTTATACCAAATTCCACTTAACTTTTGCAAACTCAAACATAATCAAAATTTCAAGGTATGTGGTACAGTTAGCACAGTTCTTTTAACCAAGTCCTTGTAGCACAGTTCTTTATATAAAGGTACTTTCCTTTAAATAACTAAATAAACCCAATAGCACAGTTTTTAAACAAAATCATTTAAACAGTTACATAGTCATCAAACCTCCTGGGCTTATGACAGGCTCTACCACTTCGGGTGGTTACGACATCAGGTTTGTCGGTATTGTCATTTTTGGTCAACAGGCTGTCCTGTGGTTCATTCATAGGTTGTGACGGTTCATCACGACTGGAAATCATCGGGGAACTCATCGGAATGCAAACATTGTGATGCTCAAAATCATCAAAAGTAGTGTTTTTGTCAACCCGTTGTAGAAATCGGCGATTTCTCCTGAATGTGTTCCTTGAGGGGTGTTCACTAGGTAAGACCTATCTCCTAGATTATATACTGAACAGTTCCTGCACTCGACCAAACTTTGTCTTTGTCAGTTTTGATTCTCACAGAATCTCCAGGTTGAAGTTCTGTTAATGGTGAAGCTCCATGACCTTTGTCGTATTACATTCGGGCGTATTCCTTGTAGGTTGAATCTTTACGACGTATTTCATCGCTGTCAGGCCATTCTGGCGTTAGAGATTTCGGTAATATTGGAACACACGTACGGATTTTCCTTCCAAGTAAGAGTTCTGCAGGACTCACTCCTGTAGCTTCAATTGGTGTTGACCGATATGCCATTAGGGCCTTAAAACACGTTCATCCTGTTTGAGAATGCGTTTTGCGGTTTTCACTGCACTCTCAGCCGCGCCATTTGATTGCGGATAATGTGGACTAGAGAATGTCTGTTTGAATTGGTATATCAGACTTGAGAAGATCTGTCATAGGGCTGATGACTGATGCGAGATCTGGCACAAACCTACCCAGGTAATTAATCATGCCAACTACTCGGCGCAACTCTGCTACGTTACAGGGTGCAGGCATTTCACTTATAGCACGGACTCTATCCTCTGTAGGACTTATACCTTCAGCACTAATTCTGTGGCCAAAGTATTCCACCTCTCCTTTCCGAAACTCACATTTGTCACGGTTCAGTTTTAACCCAGACTCATGGATTCTCCGAATAACTGCCTCGAGGCGCTTATCGTGTTCCTCGCGATTGGTTCCGTAGATCAACACGTCATCAATAATGGCTTCGGTGCCTCCTAGTCCGGTTATCAACTCAGTCATTTTGCGTTGGAAGATCTCGGGCGCACTCGTGATACCAAAGGGTACACGCTTGAAGCAGTAACGACCCATCGGAGTTATGAATGTTGTCAACTTACAACTATCTGGGTGTAGTGGAATTTGGTAAAATCCACTTGAAGCGTCCAACTTGGAAAATACTTTTGCTCCGGCTAACTTTGGTGCAACGTCATCAAGGTTAGGTAACATGTAGTGTTCACGCTTAACAGCCTCGGTTAAGTCTTTTCAAATCAACACAGATGCGCACGTTTCCCATTCTTCTTCAGTACTGGCACCATGGGTGCACACCAGTCTGTGGGTTGATGAATTTTCTCAATAATACCTTCATTTTCAAGACGGTCTTAATTCCGTAGCTACCTTCGACATCAAAGGAAACGCGACACGTCGCGAAGTAGTAAGACAATACGGAGTAGTAGCATTATCGCGAAGCGTAATCTTCACTGGTTCACACTTCAACTGACCAAAACTCCCAAATACACTTGTTTCCCACACTGTCCACTTTCTGTATCAAATCTAGAGTATGTGCTGCACTACGACCTAACAAATTGCTCTTTCCCTCTATGACATTGAAACCGGAAATGCATATTGTTTGCCTTTGTGTGTGGTTTCTCCTACGAAATGTCCTAAGCAGGTAAGTTTACTATCAGTACCTGGTCCATAGAGTGTAGATTTAGGTGGTTCCAACTTAGGAGGGTTTTTCAATGAACGGTATACTTCATCACTCATGACTGAAGTGTCTGCTCCAGAATCAATCTTGAAATTGACTATCATGCCACAAAGCTTCAGATTTATCCTCCATGCAGCTTCATTATCATTACATGTGACTGATCCAAGGAATAATGAGCTATCGGAAGTAGCATCATAGACTTCCTGTACTGAACTGCTACGAGTGTACTGGTACAGCAGACTGCGAAATGGTTGTATCCATGGCAACGGTGACATTGTTTACCTTTTCGCGTAACAGCGGTCTCTCTGGTGTCGTTGATTACATTTATTGCAATTATACGAATTGTCATTTTTTACCTGGGTTCGAGTGTTTATAATTACTGTCACCACGATTGCCCCTGCCGCGACCTCTACCGCGACCTTGACCTTTACCGCGACCTTGACTTTGACCGGCATTATTCTGGCTGTGACGAACACTCTCGACATGTTTTACAGATGCACTCTGATCTTTCATTTGCTGTTTGACTTGTTCTGACTGCCTAGCTCTCTCAATAGCTTGTTCAAGCGTTAAATCTGATATTAACTGAAGTTTCTCTGACAGTTCTTTGTCTGTTATGCCAATAACAACACGATCTCTGATGTGTTCATTTTTATCAGTAAAATTACAATGTTCTGCTATTTCATATAACCTCTGACGAAAGTTTCAACTGACTCACCCGGGTTCTGTATTCTCTGGTGAAACTTTGCACGTTCATGGATAATGTTTCTCTTGGGCACGAAATATTCATTAAATTTTTCATGTACCTTGTCATATTTCGCTCTATCACCCTCTACATCAAACTGCAATGACTTGAATATGTGCTCCGCTTCCTTTCCCATTGAGTAAATGAGGGCACTTATCTGAACTTCGTCGGTGTCTTTGTTTAGCTTCGACGCGATTCTGTAGCGCGCGAAACGCTCCTTCCAATCCTCCCATTCTGACGGATTGTTGAAATTCAACGGCTCTGGCGGCTTAAATCGTGACATCGTTGAAAGTTCATATAACGCGGTCTCCTCACCGTCGTTAATCAGTAGGTGCGAACACTTCTGACACCATGTTTCAAGTCACTGGAGTGTACAACTCGGAGAGCTCTTCTCAATCAGTATGTTTATTTGGCAGCCAATTTACACCAGTAATCGTGACGTAATACACATCAGTACGCAATATAGAATTATACTACTGGCTAATATAAGGGAGCTAACTCCAACAACCTTGTGACTAATCACTATACGTAACAATATTTAAAGTTCTGATCTGATTAAATAAAATTATCTCTGAAATTTACTTTGTTTGTCATGTTTATTTTACACTAAAATATTGAACTTTTTTGTCGTCGCGGATGAATAATTCTACCTTACGTGAAGCGTCATCATTCGCTGTTCAATTGAGTATGCTCCTCCCACTTTTGACCGACTTTTATTGAATAATTACGTCACTTTCAAATGACGATTTTATTGCATAAAATATATATAAAAAGTCGTGTGAGTGTAAATATAGGGATTGGATTTCGTTTTTTATGTTGACCATGCTTGTATGGAGCATTCCTCTAAGAGGAATTGCTCCATACAAGCATGGTTAACATAAAAACGAAATCCAATCCCTATATATGCAAAGTGACCGCGGCTGACGTCAACATTTTTGATGCACAACGACGTCCTTGTGAAGGTAGAGAAAGAGTGATGAAAATCTTTTAATGGTTGAACGTAATTGCAATTTCATCATTTTGGTTCTCAGAGAAAAATCATTAAACATGGATCTATGAAGTGGACAGGTATGTTTATCTATTATGCCTGGTTGAGAGGGCACTATTGCCTCATAGTATTGTTGAGGGATGGAATAGTGCCCGAGCCGCACGAAGTTAATCATATCCCATCACGAGCCAATACTATGAGGCAATAGTGCCCTCTCAAACAGGTCATAATGGGTTTAGTACATCACCCTTACATGAGACCCCCGTTTTTCATGTCATCGTAAACAGAATCACGTCAAGCCAGACATGAAGCGAGCACACCTTGCAACGCTATCTTCATTTCCACACCACGTTGTTACATTAAAAGTGCAAGATATGAATTGTCGTAGAAATCTGTATTTCTTTAAAAACGGGATTCAGCTTCATGAAGATTAAAAGTAGATCAGTAGAACATGAGTGCTACTGTAGAAATTAAAGCAACATTTGCTTCCATCCCCGCACACAACAGCCTGTCCGCCATCTTGACGTCTTGGTCGAAGCGCAACGTTATAATGACGTCAATTAATGATGACGTCACAATACATTCACGTTCAATATCGCGCCACTTCAATAGTGCCCCGCCTGCCCGGGCACTATTCGCCAAATAGTACCCATGTGTGTAGCCAATCAGAATCCTGTATTCTGTCACGTGATGTACTAACTTATATTAATTTGAATTCATTCATATTAAAGATGCTCCGCCGCCTACAGAGCATAAATGAAACCCATCATTTGAACAATAATTGGTGTTTTAATCGGTGTATATATATGCCTAATTAACACAAATATAATTTTCAATAATTTATTTTGCTTTCGTTGCATGCGCAATCAGTACTGAATTCCATATAGGACATAGTGCCACGGATTTTTTTTTACGGGATGCAATTAATTATTTTTCATATTTTTATTTTGAAGTAAAATTAGAAGCTCAAACTTTTTCAGAGGTGGTAATGGTGAAAAGTAGCTAATTTTTGTAACTAAACTGAAAAATACTGAACAACGTCTGCTCTTGTTTAGTGATGAGAAAAATTACAGTCTGTCAGCGTGATGGAGCATCTTTAGGACAGGTCGAAGGCAGCGTAGAATCCATCTTCGATTGTAGGATATTTGAAAGACTTATTTACGACTATTAAGTACTGAAGGGGAATTCTGTCTTATCAGTACTCAGTAAATAGACCTCCCTTTATTGGCTCTAGTATTTACAGGTTGTTGACCTGTGGTTTTAGGGCAACATGATGATTTGTTGGACCCTCTCGGTCGTCGGCTTCGGCAACCAGTATGTGGTGAGGGTCCAACCAAACAAATCATCTGATTTGCTCCCGAAAAACCCATGGGCCCAGTCTTACAACCTGTTTTTGTCCAACATTTGGTGCACGAATTGTATATGTGACTTCATAACTGACGAGACACCTAATTCATACTAAAAAAAATAAAAAAACCTGCAAAACTCTTTTCTAAGACTTCACTTTAACTTTCACTGCCTAATACTACAACTACTTTACTTGTGTACCTCCGGTCCAACAGCAACAATTTTTAAAAAACATGTTTCTTTATGACCGCCGTCGACCGGAAAAAACAGTTTTCAGGTTCTTATTTTATATTTTGGCAATTTATTGTCAATAAGTATTTAAATAATGAACGAGGATTATATATAGGGGTCTTATACACAATATCATATGGCATATTTGTTTTATAGGGTAACTGGGATCGGGTCACAACAGACAATCGTTGGCTAGATTTGGATAGTAGCTGTATAAAATAGGCCAAATGCAAAACAAATACAACAGTTTCTTCGTCTTCTTCTTCCTTTCCCCTCGTCTCATCAAAATACTAACTACATGCATTTGATCAGTCCTAACGCCTTATGACAGACATAAAGAACATCCCACCCCATCGCCGAATGCTCGAAGTACACAATAATCCCCACCGTGCTCGAAGTGCGATGTGTGAACATACATGTGTATATACTACATTTTGTATGTATATTCAGTATTCCGACCTGCACACACTTAAACTTCAGTTTTCGGAACCAATGGAGGTTTATGGTTAAGACGGAGAAATATCTGAGAAATCCCTAGGTACTGTGACACTTTCCGTATATATGATTAGTAATCTTACTGTTATATAGATTTTCAAGACTAGCGATATAAATATATTTAAATCCAGATTATCCTTTTTAAGTAATCTTAAATTCGTCAAGTAAAAAATGGAAAACGTAAAAAATAATCACTGTATTTAGTAAACAAACATGTAAAAAGTAAACAAACATTTTTGCATGTGACCTACAATGCGCACAGCACAGGTTGTACTGTACAGTCAGTTAATTGGAGGAGAACATCTAGTGGCCCCTGGGATGTTTGCAAATCCAAATAAAGAATTAGATCAGATTAGTAGGCGCGCTGAGTTCATATCTGGGGGTGCTCTGTAACTTATTAGTACTCTGGTGTCTTTTGTATTTTAGGAGTAACAAATGACTGTATGAAGTCATACTGCAGTACATAGTTTCTGTTTAAGTAGTATATTTGTAAAGTAGAATTGCGTCACGAGGACGAATATTGTAAAACACCGAATATCTTAATAATACAATGTTCTAAAGTCTCCTGGCTCCAGGATCATAAAACGGTCTTTGACTTAATTGCTCTTTGTCAATCAAAAATGAAACCTTTGAAAACGTTTTGTAACACCCATCTGTGATTGGCTAAGTCTAAACTTAAAAAACTTTTTTGACTAAGATTGTTTTCATGCTTATTGAGGCAACATATCTAAGTCCAAAACAGTCTTTGGAAAGTTAGAGCATATTTGATGGGGCTAAGTCTACATTAAGTCTAAGATCTGTTCATGATCCTGGAGCCAGGTGTCTAGCACATAAAATGCATTTTTCTGGAAACTATGTATAAATTGAACCAAATTAAGTGAAGATATTTCAATACGGATCGAATATGTTGACAAAAACATAATGTTACTTAAATGAAAATAATGTGATAAATTCATTCAAATTATTCTTGCTGGTTTCTGTGACTGGGCTGGTCTCAGTTTTCAAATTATCATAGTCGTGATGAGTATTTACATGTCCCCGGTGATCTAGAGTTGGCAAAAAATAAAATGCATTGATCTGTCATAATGGTTACTACATTAGAGTATATAATACAATCTCATACCTACACGAGTAATTTTTGCTAGTTTAGGGCAATATACTTATGTCACCTCTGGCTGTATTGCATGGCTACCCATGCAATAAAGCTTCGTGTCGTTACAATTTTACCATTCTTTAAGAAACTAGATTGGATTTACTTTATAAGATACAAACAAAAGGATTTGCGTTGAAAATATCATGCAATTCTCATGTATGTAGAATTGACTTACAGTCGAGTTTTTTTTCGAATTTATTTCAAAATGGCGGAAAATCATAGTACTTGAATTGCAATAAAACGTCGAAATGTGAGAGAGAAAAAATACTCTTTCATATGTGGATTATCCACACTGAATTACGAGATATTGCGGCATCTATGATGAGCCTGTAACACAGTGCTAGGTTAATGCGTATTAACACTATGACCACGTTTCAGTTATACAAATGTACCCAGGTCGATATCTTTATCTTTATCCTTTATGATTATCTTCTTAAAACATATCGACCTTTTAAGTTGGCCTTTAGGAAGGGGTTCTATATCGACATTACACAACATGTATACTTCTATAGCAAATATTTTGCAAAAATTTAAAGGCATATTAATTCATAGCCTTTGAATATTATTTAGTACTAATCAAATGTATCAATATTGGTGAAAAATGTTTAAAGATATTTTTGATTTTTAAAATTTTGTATCACGAAAATTGGCCTGACCATCGAAAAAAAATGGCATTAGACCATAAACAATAATAACGAAAATCATAGGTTTCCTCAACAAAACTCTCTAATAACTTCCCACGACGAAAGCAATATCATCCGGACGGGCTTAGCCGTTGGAGTATGAGTATTCTTATAGGAAAACATTACACAAATTAAGGAAAAATCATAGGTTAAGGAACCTTCATTAAAATCTGTAATGCTTTCCTATGGAGAATTTTAAGTTAAAAGATTCCTTAGATTTAAGGAATATTCGTGAAACTGGGCACTGGAGGTAAGGAAGTGGTTTGAAAACATCTTTTCTCAACTTGTAATTTACTGATTTTTTTAAATATAATACAGACTAAAATCTGCATGTACAAATAAGAAAACAATGTCGACTGATATTACAATGCAACGGTGGTTGAATTATGCCATTTCGTCTTTTCGCCCCGAAAAAACAAAAATTAAATATCTTAATTATCTTCGCCATTTCGTCTTTTCGCCCCGAAAAAACAAAAATTAAATATCTTAATTATCTTCTTTTCGTCCTTTCACCCCGAAAAGACGAAAATTAACAAATCATAAATCATTTTCGCTGCGAAAAGACGAAAAGTCAAACACGAAGAGTGATGCACGCTAATTAGCGTCATTAATTTTCGTCTTTTTGCCCCGAAAAGACGAAAATTAACAAACCTATTAATCGCCCCGAAAAGACGAAATTGCACAAATCAGCCACCGTACAATGCATAAAAAACATATAATCATGAGATGAAACCGATGTAGATTCCATAAATTCCTGTAGCACACCTTTACACCGACCACACGTTCCATTTATCGATTGTATTTTTTTCTTTCCAATCAATTTTATGAACACAAGTGTGATACATATATATCTGTTTGCAACGTCAAACTCTTTAATTTACCGTAATGTTTTATAATATATGCATATTAAATTAAATTATCTGAGATACAAAACAAAATTTAAAGCAGACATATATAATATCAAAAATAGTTTCTAATCGCTTAGTCAGTTGTGTTGGTGGACAAATCACTTCCGTAATTGAAATATTCCTTATTTAAGCATGTTCCAATGTTAAGTTGCATTAGATCAGGTTAATATAGCCATAAGATATATATATGTGGAAATGAATGATAGGGATATTCTATCCGAGGGTTGTAAAACCCGAGGCTTGTGACATCCATATCCAATTGCAATTTTACTTGTAAAATTACCTAACTTATTGGAATAAATTCGAAAAAAATCGCGACAGCAATTCAATTCTTCATACATGAAATTGCGAGATATTTTCAACGCAAATCCCATTATTGCAACTTTTAAAGTAAACTCAGCTTAGTTTCTGTAAACAATGTTTAAATTTGTATGTTGACGCTGTGACGTCACGAGGTTGGAGTTTCTTTGCGGATAAATAAAACTTGTGATCTCCATTAATGTTTTACTTCGCGGCTCATGAATTTGACACTTGTCTCTATAGTTGACTTTTATCATTGAAATTTGTGACTCCACTTAGCAGCTGTTTACGATGATTGCAAGCAACATGGGCAAGTTTGATTTTTAAAATAAACATACCACATATCGATATCACGACCTGTCTGAAATATCTGAGTACCTATGTACCATGAAATACATTTTAATTCAAAATCCATACTAGCGTAAACAAGCATTCAGAAAAGTAAACTTCGGGGTGTTAAAGTCTCATATCATACAGTTGCATGAAAGAATTAAAACAAGTCCATTTTGGGTTTAGTCTGATCGAACCACGTATGATTGCTAATTGGATTTGTCGTGTTACTAAAAACGATCGATAGCAGGTGCTTGCAATTACAGATTGACAGTTACTGTTTAGCCACGCCTTTGTCCAGATATGCACGGGTACCCCATTAATGGCGGAGCAATTGTAAAATCTCAAACAATGCACAAACATAAAATCGCTTGCAGTACTAGGGTGGTTTGAAAGATGACGAATGCTTGTGATATTTGAATTATTCGGTCAGTTTCTAGATAATGTTAATCTAACAAATTTTTTTCTTTGGCCAAATAACCACTTCAGAAGGTGCCCTTCAGAAGCTCTGTGCAAGAAAAATATTTGTTTTTATCTTGAATCTGATATTTGATATCTTACATATATCTACAAGCTATGTTTTGCATGAGGCGAAAATGTTGAAATTACGAAAATCAAGATGGCGCGACCTCGCCCATCTGCCAAAGGCCATCGCGGTGTTTACCATATTGCCAATAGCCCTGTATATAAGCGCAATTCAAACCCTGTTGATAAAAATGTTTTGCATTGATCTCAAATATGTTTCCTTTGTCTTCTGCTTTTCCGCTGATTTTGAGAATTAGCAATGATGTATCATAAGTTAATAATTCGTTAAATTTTGACGAAGGATTTCGTTTTCCATTTAAAATGACTTCCCATAAATTATCTAAAATGTCATAATCATTTTCTGTTTAGTGAATGGTGATTGTACACAAATGGTTTGTGTTTGAGGCACAATGCATTATAAAATTTCATATGAGCAATAACGCTACGATGATACTATAACTCAAAAAAAAAACCAGAAATTTAAAAATTATTTTCACAAATATAAATGCAACGTTACCTTTTTAGGTATCCTTTAATCCATTTTATCATTAAAAGACGTGACACTTTGATCTTTCAATCTGTCTGATTTCCACCACTATTTTGATGCACTTGGGATATTTCCTCTCAAAAAGGGAAGAAAACTGCACCTTCCTGTGTTTTAATTGGACGAAAAGACACGTGACCAGCCTGCAATAATTATGATAATTAACCGGCTGTTCCAGACAGTGCAACAGAACAAAGACAAAGTACGCTGTGTTGGCACCTGGCAACAAAATACTACAAGCTAGGGGGTGGAAATTTTTATCGGGATCAGATTAAAAGTAACGTGTGCATTTGCTTGTGAAGATTGCAATTTGAAATCAATACGACTCTCAATATCAAGAATGGAATTAATTATTTAGTTTTCATATCTCTTTTAATCCACATTTCACACAGACAGGTAAATCTGACAAAAAAAGGTAAACCCTATTTTTTTTTTTTTTTTTTTTTTTTTACAAATAAACATTAAACCTTGCCCGTGACAGAATAATTGATTTCTAAATTTTACAATCTCATTTTATATTTTGTTGAGTTAAAGGGAGAAAGGTTTTAATAAGTGTTATCTGCTGTGTTTTACATCAGTAATATTTAGTAGGGTATCCATTATTGGTTAGTACTGTAAGGTCGTTTTCGTATATCTAGTTTAAAACATTATAATGTATCTTGTTTTTCTTTTCAAGCAATTGTTCGTATATGGCTGCTAGAAAAACGTTTTAACACTAATTCAATAGATTATGATAAATCACTTTGTTCTTATTTAAGAACCTACAGTAACCTAACATGTAATAGTTTAAAAGATGCTCCACCGCTGACAAATGGTATTTTTTTTCACTATCAGAAACAGGAGCAGACGATTTTGTATTTTTCTTCAGTTACAAAAGTTACTTATTTTACACCAATACCACAATTGAAAAGTTTGAGCTTCTAATTTTACTTCAAGTTAAAAATATGAAAAACAATTAATTGCATCCCGAAAAAATTCCGTGGCACTATATCTTATATAGAACGAAGTAATGATTGTGCATGCACCAAAGGCGAAATAAATTATGTTAAATTATTTTTTGTGTTTATTAGACATATATATATATATACACGATTAAACACCAATTATTGTTCAAATGATGGATATCATTTATGCTCTGTCGGCGGTGGAGCATCTTTAAATGATCTATTTTCAATACGCTATTACACATTATACAAATCGATTTAATCTGAAGAATCGATCAAGAGAGGTAAGTGGAGATCTGAAATAATTGTGTGTAAACTGAGACATGTATTTAAGTTTTTTAACAAACGAAAATGAAACAGTTTACTCCAGAATTTTAACATAAATAAATTACTGGGTTGTACTATTCAGTATCTTTGACGGCATGCTTCCGAGAGATAACACTATAAAATCAACAATAGATCCACTGGAGATAGAACGCATTCCGCAGCCTCCCAAAACACACTTGTGCTGATTGAACATGTCGCATACATGGTTATGGTAGATAGATAGATATTCTTTATAGATAATGTTCATTTCCCCATATACGTTAGATAACAACGGGAAAAAAAGGAGAAAGGAACGGAACGGTACGCAGTGCAGAAAATTACATAAACTAAACTATTTCATATTTTGATATTTACAGTTAAGAGATGTTCATTTTATAGAAAGTTCAGATTACGCAGTGTTCATAATATTGTTGTAGATAATTTCTTGTTTTGCCGCTTATAATATTTGACGAATTTTCAAGTACCTTTTTGGCATCAATTTTGCAATAAGTTTTACCATTTCTTGCCAGCTTTTGTTCGTTAAAGAAATAACCTCTAATTGTCCTCCAAGGATAAATTTTGTCTGTTCAATATGGTCCATTTCAGTAAATTTGACATAGTCAGCAACATCTAGAAAATTCACAACTGTTTCTAATATAAGATCTCTTTCCTCGCTCAGAATGTGGCATTCTTTTATAAAGTGTATAGTTATGTTATCAACGGCTTTGCCACAAAGTTTACAAATGACGACATCCCTTTCATATAAAAACGATAAATTGATAAGTTCAGCGACTTCCAATGTGTTTTTCACTTTTTTGAACGTGAACTTCCATAACGGATGTAACTGAATTTTTTCGTGGATACCAGATAAAAATTGAAGACCGGTCTTTTTTTCAGCGTTTCTCTCCATACTTGTTCTTCTCGTGAATGAATTACGTTCTTAATAAAATGTTTCCATGCTGTTTTATAGGAATCTTGTGTTGTTCCATTCGAAAGAATTAAAATAAATTATGATTGCCGGGTTGTACTATTCAGTATCTTTGACGGAATACTTCCGAAAGATAACACTATAAAATGTACAATAGATCCAATTGAGATGTATTTGGTTTTATTAGTTTAACGTCCTATTTACCCCGTCCCGGTACCTGGCAACTGCACCACATGGGATTCGAACCCGCATCCCAGAGGTGGAGGGCTTGTGGTTATATGTCGAGACATCTTAACCACTCGGCCACCGCGGCCACTACTAGAGATATAACATATTCCGCAGCCTCCCAAAACACACTTGTGCTGATTGAATTTTCGAATATATGAACAGGGTAGAGAAACTCTGCGTCATATCAGTTGTTAACAGGACTTTAAGCTCATCAATCAACTAACTGAACAACTAAGGAAATTGACCAATCTTTTTTTTCGAAAAAGTATGTTCCCTGGTCGCTAATACTATGATAAACGTAGCATTCTTCATTGATTTAGCACTTTAAATCTACATTATATTCAATTAATCACACACTGATACATTGGGAACCATCGCAAGAAAAACATAAAACACACGCAGTTTGTAATGACAGATCAGCTACGGTAACAATATAGAGTTAAAGGTGACAAGCCTGTTGGCTTGTTTTGTGGCCTTGTCTAGTTAAAGGTGACAAGCCTGTTGGCTTGTTTTGTGGCCTTGTCTAGTTAAAGGTGACAAGCCTGTTGGCTTGTTTTGTGGCCTTGTCTAGTTAAAGGTGACACGCCTGTTGGCTTGTTTTGTGGCCTTGTCTACAGCCTCCTTACACTTACACTTACCGTGTGTTCGTATCGGTAGTAATGAAATGATTCGGTACCGCCTAAAGGAACGCGTTTGGATTTTTCCTCGATGGCGACCCCCATATGAAAGATACGCTTCGAATGTAAAAGCTAAGTATTTTCTGTGTTAACAATAAAAGTGATACATGTATAAACATAATACCTAAATAGTTTTGACATACATTTCATAGGACAAATTATTCTCAGTACCGTCTTTGTATATCAGAATAACGCTGGATCCAATTGCGTCCAGAAACAAACCACTTATACCGAATTGGTTCGGCAAATCGATACAACTGGTAAGAATCTGGACAAAGAACGCAAGACTAGACACCGCATTAATCATGCTGAACTTTGAATGGATCTTAACATTAATATTCACTCGCACCATTTCAATCTAAATATCTCCAAATTGTTTCTTCTTTAACCTATCTAAATATACAACATCGTGAATAAAAAGCTTTTTACAATCTGCACTAGTAATAACGAACGGTTTGTTCCACGAACTTCCTTCAAAGGTTATTGTTGTGTCTCTATCTTCATGTGATATTGAATCTAAACAGAAGTTTTCATATCTAATTCTTGTTTTCCTGAAGTAGGCTACTTCTTCTTCGTGATAATCAGCCGACTGCTTTCTAATCTTCTCTTTCAATCTTTCAGCAAAAAAAGTTATACAGTTGATAATCTATTTGTGCACAATCTTTATGAAGTTCTGCTTCCTCTGTCCGAAATTTCAAACGGGGGTCTTTTACTTTATTTACACGAAGTTTGCCGTATAAGACATGTCTGAGATCCCAGTTTAGGATTCGTCGCATTAACACAATGGATTCATCTAGATGTTCAAACACTAATATTATATCCATTTCTTTTTCTAGTTTGAGCAAATAATGTTCTATCTGTATGTACGTTGTATTCCAAAATAGTTTGTCAGGAAAGCCTAGGTACCATGAAATCAAATTGCAAATATTACTATCGAATCTACCTGTGTCTGTTCTATTTTGTCTTTCTTGGCGCAAATATTCCAAAACAGGATTTTCTCCTGGAATATCTAACACCTGTTTAAACCGAGCAAATCTCACAGCAGATTGAAAATGGCTGAATGGTTCCCTCACTATAGCTATATATCGAGTATCGTCCGGTAAAACTTGACTGAATTGTTGCCTATTGTAGGGCACATGCGCACAAGATATGTCGTAACTTCCGTTTTCTGGTGGCGGGTAAAAGTAATCACTTGTTAACGCGTACCCACCCCAGGATAGGTTGGACGGCAGAGCGAACGTGAGATTATTTTCATCCCCATATCGAAGAAAAATGTTCTGCACTGTAGTACTGGCAGCTTTGGGAACTTTAACAAATAGGATGTGGTTGACGGGATTCCTTATGGTCTCCATTGAGAAGATTCTTATCCCAAAGGTCGCTCTGTCCCAGATTTCCTTTCTCTCATCCTCTGTAGAGATAATGTAATGTCCTATGGTAAGGGCGGTCATCGCCAGACAACATCCCAACAGGAATCTGTAACTTACAGAGAGTAGTAAACATCAATATACGTACAGAGAAAAGTAAACATCAAAATGTTACGTACAGAGAAAAGTAAACATCAAAATGTAACGTACAGAGAAAAGTAAACATCAAAATGTAACGTACAGAGAAAAGTAGACGTCAATATGTAACGTACAGAGAAAACTAAACATCAAAGTGTAAACGTACAGAGAAAAGTAAACATCAAAATTATTATATTACAGAGAAAAGTAAACATCAAAATGTAACGAACAGAGAAAAGTAAACATCAAAATGTTACGTACAGAAGAAAAGTAAACATCAAAATGTAACGTACAGAAAAAAGTAAACATCAAAATGTAACGAACAGAGAAAAGTAAACATCAAAATGTAACGTACAGAGAAAAGTAGACGTCAATATGTAACGTACAGAGAAAAAGTAAACATCAAAATGTAACGTACAGAGAAAAGTAAACATCAAAATGTAACGTACAGAAAAAAGTAAACATCAAAATGTAACGTACAGAGAAAAGTAGACGTCAATATGTAACGTACAGAGAAAAGTAAACATCGAAATGTAACGTACAGAGAAAAGTAAACATCAAAATGTAACGTACAGAGAAAAGTAAACATCGAAATGTTACGTACAGAGAAAAGTAAACATCAAAATGTAACGTAACAGAGAAAAGTAAACATCAAAATGTTTAGTTACGTACAGAGAAAAGTAAACATCAAAATGTAACGTACAGAAAAAAGTAAACATCAAAATGTAACGAACAGAGAAAAGTAAACATCAAAATGTAACGTACAGAGAAAAAGTAGACGTCAATATGTAACGTACAGAGAAAAGTAAACATCAAAATGTAACGTACAGAGAAAAGTAAACATCAAAATGTAACGTACAGAGGATAGTAGACATCAAAATGTAACGTACAGAGAAAAAGTAGACATCAAAATGTTACGTTACAGAGATAGTAAGCATCAAATGTAACATACAGAGACAAGTAAACATCAAAATGTTATGTACAGAGGAATAGTAGACATTAAAAATGTAACGTACAGAGGATAGTAGACATCAAAATGTAACGTAAAGAAAAGAAGACATCCATCTGTAACATACAGAGAAAAAGTAGACGTCAAAAATGTAACGAACAGAGAAAACTAAACATCAAAATGTAACGTACAGAGAAAAGTAAACATCAAAGTGTAACGTACAGAGAAAAGTAAACATCAAAATGTTATGTACAGAGAAAAGTAAACATCAAAATGTTACGTACAGAGAAAAGTAAACATCAAAATGTAACGTACAGAAAAAAGTAAACATCAAAATGTAACGAACAGAGAAAAGTAAACATCAAAATGTTACGTACAGAGAGTAGTAAACATCAATATACGTACAGAGAAAAGTAAACATCAAAATGTTACGTACAGAGAAAAGTAGACGTCAATATGTAAACGTACAGAAAAAAGTAAACATCGAAATGTAACGTACAGAGAAAAGTAGACATCAAAATGTACGTACAGATAGGATAGTAAGTGCATCAAAATGTAACAAACAGAGACAAGTAAACATCAAAATGTAACGTACAGAGGATAGTAGACATCAAAATGTAACGTACAGAGGAATAGTAACATCAAAATGTAACGTAGAGAAAAGAAGACATCCATCAGTAACATACAGAGAAAAGTAGTACGAGTCAATATGTAACGTATCAGAGAAAAGTAAAATCAATACGTAACGTACAGAGAAAAGTAAACATCAAAATGTAACGTACAGAAAAAAGTAAACATCAAAATGTAACGTACAGAGAAAAGTAGACATCAAAATGTTACGTACAGAGGATATTAAAACCATCAAAATGTAACATACAAGAGACAAGTAAACATCAAAATGTAACGTACAGAGGATAGTAGACATCAAATGTAACGTACAGAGAGATAGTTAGACATCAAAATGTAACGCAGAGAAAAGAAGACATCCATCTGTAACATACAGAGAAAAGTAAACGTCAATATGTAACGTACAGAGAAAAGTAAACATCAAAAATGTTACGTACAGAGAAAAGTAAACATCAAAAAATGTAACGTACAGAGAAAAGTAAACATCAAAATGTTACGTACAGAGAAAAGTAAACATCAAAATGTAACGTACAGAGAAAAGTAAACATTCAAAATGTAACGAACAGAGAAAAGTAAAACATCAAAATGTAACGTACAGAGAAAAGTAAACATCAAAATGTAACGTACAGAGAAAAAGTAAACATCAAAATGTAACGTACAGAGAAAAAAGTAGACATCAAAATGTTACGTACAGAGGATAGTAAGCATCAAATGTAAACATACAGAGACAAGTAAACATCAAAATGTAACGTACAGAGGATAGTAGACATCAAATGTAACGTACAGAGGATAGTAGACATCAAAATGTAACGTAGAGAAAAGAAGACATCCATCTGTAACATACAGAGAAAAGTAAGACGTCAATATGTAACGTACAGAGAAAAACTAAACATCAAAATGTAACGTACAGAGAAAAGTAAACATCAAAGTGTAACGTACAGAGAAAAGTAAAACATTCATGTTATGTACAGAGAAAAGTAACAAACATCAAAAATGTTATGTACAGAGAAAAAGTAAACATCAAAATGTTAATACAGAGAAAAGTAAACATCAAATATGTAACGATACAGGAAAAAAGTAAACATCAAAATGATAACGAACAGAGAAAAGTAAACATCAAAATGTAACGAACAG
>NW_027188345.1:0-25280 GCF_041381155.1 Argopecten irradians | reverse complement strand
TATCAACTCATCTTCCTTTGCTCTGGGAAGGACCTGTTATTTAATTGCTTTAGTCAATGATTGAGAGCAACATATTATATTCATAATTTAAACTTTTTCCATACCTCTTTGACAATAGACAAGTCGTTAGCGACATCCGTCTGTAGAAAGACTTCAGAAGCCAGGTTTCCATCCAATACCTCATCGCCAATAATGTAAAGATAACCGAGTGGTTTGCCATTTTGGATGTTATAACCACGCCAAATAATCCATTTTCAAAGTCCTTCTTCAATTCATTCTGGTTACAGATCTGATCGTCAGAGTACCACATAGAGAATCAACATTAAACAACTTGAAGTCGAAACTGACAAGGGCTGTTAGCACCAGTGAATGATACCCTTTATAGTTGCCATCTAGAGCACCAAATTAATACGTGGAATGTAATTTAATTGCAAATTATTTAGCTGCAATGTTGGGTAAAATATGAATATCACCAAAAGCGTTCCAAATGATAATGTATACAAACTGGACACCATATAACATATATGTTTCCTACACCACTTGTCAGAAGTATTTCCAATGTTTGTAATCATGGGTTTATTTACTAATTAATAAGCAAATGCACCATTAAGCAAAACGTATATCGGTGTAATTTATATGTTGACCTTAGATATTTCTCAAAAGAATATACTGTTGTTTTGATGTCATAGACATGTCATGAATAACTAGGATTTCATCTTAAGCCAAAAACCCTCTGTCTGACTATTATTCACACAATAAAACATGGTCAAACTATACAGTAATGAAAAAAGAATCCGGTGGACTGAAATTGCTCATCTTTTGGTGGGGGGGCAACTCATTAGATATTGCACGCTAGGAGATCTTCAATAGACGTTCTTGGTGTCTGATTTATTTCTTTTAAAAATGTTATCATGAAAGTAGGTCAAATAAACAAATTATGCGGAATAGTACAACCCACTATCTGAGTTCTTTAGGCCTTTCACATATTGAAAAACTATTTTAAGATTTTCATACATTTGACCTGTCTGAAGCCCTTTATTCCAGCATACTGCAAGGCGTCTTAGTTATTGTCAAGAAGTCGTTTATGTTTGCCAATTAGAACCCTGTGACCTTGAATTAACGTTAAGGTCACATATTTGTCAAACAGCTTTGTAGCCCTTTATTGAAGAATACGTTAGGTCTAACATCATGCCTCGATGCCTTTCAGTTATTGAGAAGAAGTCGTTTGAATGAAAAGTTTATGCAAGACGGACGGCGCACCAAGTACCATCACTATATGTCACCCTGACCTATCGGGCAAGATGATTTAAGAACATTTGCCCTTCATTCCAACATGCTACATATACAATACTAGGTCTCTAGACCTTTTAGTTATTCAGAAGAACTCGTTTAAAGATTTTAGTATATTTGACCCATGTAACCATGAATGTAGATCAAGGTCATTCATTTGAACAAACTTGGTAGTCCTTCATGCTAGCATTCTACAGTCCCAATATCAGATTCCAATGCCTCTTAGTTATTCACAATAAGTCGTTTAAAGTTTTTAGCCTATTTGACCCTTGTAACCTTAAATGAACTTGGTAGCCTTTCATGCCAGCATACTACAGGCCTTATTATCAGGTATCTAGGCATCTTAGTTATTCACAAGAAATCGTTTAAAGATTTAGCTTTTTTGACTTCTGTGACCTTGAATGAAGGTCAAGGTAATTCATTTCCACAAACTTGGTAGTCCATCATTCCAGCATTATACATGCCTAATATCAGTTTCTTTGGGCCTTTCGGATATTGGGAAGAAGTCGTTTGAATGACAAGTTTACGAAGGACGAAATGCAAACAGCGCACGACAATGGATGAAGCATGGTGACTATAGGTCATCCTGACCCTTCGGGTTAGATGACCTAATGACAATAAAATTAAAAAAAATGGGCGTTGGAATTGTACCCACCGTCCTTATTGCATGATCTTAAAAAATGGAGCTCGTCCATGTGAGGTAGGCTCTGGGCTCTGTCACCTGGCCGAGACACACCCTGCTTAGCGTTCAGCATTAAGCGAGTAGGACGACTGGTTCGCCTGTTGTCAGTATAATGTGACTGGGTGGGATGTGTTGCTTGGTGTCTTCGGCGGCATGTTTCAGTGATATAGCACTATGAAAAGGACAAGAGTTCCACTATAGAAGAAGACACAACATGAATATACCGCAGTCTCCCATATCACATACCAGGCACTTCATACACGCAGGACACTGCATACATAATATGCCGTCCTTACATGAACCTGGCTGTTAATAGGATGTTGATTTAATCAAACAAACAATAAAAACGATGTTATAGAGTCACGAATGTAGGAATCGGTAAACCGCGAAAGCAAACTGGTTGATTCGCTGAGACGTATTTCGGTCTCATTTTGTTCTAAGATAGACGAAAATATCTAGCAAAATGAAGCTGCTAGAAAGCAATGGCCATTGAAGGATGCACTTTCATGAAGGGTGTTGGATGAGAAAAAGCTTATACTTATGTAATCAGTACCTGGTAAACTTTTTGTTGGTATTATTTCGCGATACCTATAGGTTACTAAAGGTAAAATGAGACATAGCGCCTCGTCTGATGTCTGATTGACGTCAGCTAAAAAGGTGCCAAATTTATTCGCCTTTTACGATCATGCAATTGGTATAGCAGGTGCATTTCCAACGCGCTTCCTGAGACGATGGCAACATTGAGTGTTCCCTTAACAACGTCCAAGGACACATACTATCGCATTTGATCTTTATTACCTTAATGCTTATACAGTTTCTGGAATGCAACATGACATTGTGTATATGTTAAATCACAATTGTCAGTATTAAGTGTCCCACTCTTTTGAAACGGATAAGTAGAATTTCTGAAAAATATCATAAACATGAGTTTATGATGATAATTTCAAGGTTTGGTCGAAATACGTACCTCATCATCACATTCCACTCTTACAGTAAAGTCGAAAATATATGACAGTGTACTCTCAGTACTTTGATATTATGGAAAAAAACCAGGGAATAGGCGAAATTAATCTAAAAAAATGTGGCATATCCAGTGATTCATTAACTTGAGCTTTTTTATGGTGAAACGATGATAATCTGAATATAATTTTAAACATCAAAATTCTAGGGTACTCGAGTAGTGTCTTACTTATTCTGACGCTCAAACGAAAAATAAAAAACTTTAAAAAGTCGTATTTTCTGTCATATTTGATATTTACGTTCGATTTGTGATAGAAAGATATTGGATGCAACCAAGTGTGGTATGTCGTTAAAAAGGCATTTCTATGTGGTATTTTCAATCACAACAAAAACGCGATTTAAGTGTTTTTACTATGACTTATGCCAGGTAAAAGGCCCAATGGGCTTTTAATTTACCAGTGTTAATGTAGGGGGTGCTGTAGTCATAATAATTGTCCAACCGGATTTTAAGAATTATAGACATATGTGTATTAATGCAATTAACTTATTTAAATTTAAAAATCAAAAATCTATCGTGGGCGGATTTTCATCCTATATGCAACACCTCCTTTATTTGTATAAGTTTTACTAAATACTATGTTGTAGCTGGTCAGACCAAGTTCCGTTAGCTGAAAGGGTGATACCAAGATCTTTTAGATTAAGGAATGAATTTATCATTTAGATTAAGCAGATAATTAGAGAGCCAAGAGCAAATATTTCCTAAATACCGTTAGATTTAAATTTGAATTGGAGACCTCGGTGCCATACCCAGTCAAAATGCTTTGCTTACGTCACAGAAACCTCACCTTACGTCGCTACCCTTGTCCATATTAGAAAAAAAATCATGAGAAATGTTTAAAAGTTTATTGATAGTGGAATCACCTGATCTGAAGCCAGATTGATGGGGAGTTGTAGACGCATTTATATACACAGCGTTCCATTAACTTGCCAAGAATTGACAATAGAGATCTTGGACGATTAATTTAAATATTAAAAGAATCATCTTTTTTAAACACTGGTGTGACGTTTGCCTTTTTCCTGGAAGATAGGAATATGGTAGTTCTCCTAACAAGAAGAACGTTTAATTCTAGATATTTTTTTCGGAGTTAAGAGATTGTATCGCATCGAGAAGGTCTTGTCGAGATATCAAAATTTCTGAAAGTTTGTGGGAGATTTGGGAAACTTTGGTGGATGGATATTAGCATCATTAATAGTAGATTAAGAGAAGAAGAATGTGTTAAAAGCATCAAAGTTATGGAGCTCATTATCCAGAATCATATTATCGACAGCGATAGGAGGGATTGAACATTTCTTGGAAGAGTTTGGCATTAGACTATTTATGATTTGCCACCATTCTCTAACATTAGTAATAATATTATCTTTTAACCTATTGCAAAGTTTATTAAGATTAGTACATTTCAATTTACGAATGGCATAAACACACATATTTCTTCAACTTCTGAAGCTGGTCTAGTCGTCTGCATTTCCAGATTGTTTTGCTTTGCAATGAAAATATGTTCTTTTACGTATCAGTTATCTTATATTGTTAGTTAACCATGCAGGGGAATTATCTCTAACGGTGAAAGATTTAAAAGGTATATATTTTTTGGCTGTACTGATAACTACAATGTATTTTTATTAGTTGTTTAGTACTTTTGTGTATATCTCTATCATCTGAAATAGTGTCCAAGTTGACTGCAAGAAGTATGTTTCTAAAGTGCAAGAAGTATGTTTCTAAAGTCATCGTAATGATCGTGATCATAGAGAAGAACTTCGGACAGTATGTGGCCCTGCTGCATTGCATAGTAAATGTGGAAAAGGAAATCGCGACTACAATGGAGATAGGTGAGAGATAATAAGACATCATCAAAGAATTTAATGAAAGGATTGCGAAACTTGAGAAAGAAATAAAAAGCAAATGTGATGAGGCAAAAATAAGGAAGGTGGTAAAACAGCATATGGGAAGCGTTGATAAAACAGCCGATGATACCACTTGGGCGGAAGTAGCGAAAAGGGGCAGTAAGGAACAAGGAGAAAACATTTTCAAGTGTTTTATCGGAAATCGATGAAAGGAAAGCTAGAGAAAATAAAATTATGATCTTATGGAGCAAAAGAACAAAGATACGGTATAGGAAAAGAAAGGAAAGGTGAGGACGTGAAGTAAGTAAGAGAAAAACCTAAGGAATGTAAAGTTTTGGCGAACTCAGACACTGTCGTAAAGGCCAAAAGGATTGGACAATTTAGCAAGGAAAACCATAAGGAAGAAACAGAAACAACGGGAAAGGAACAATCTGGAAGACCACTTCTAGTTACCTTCAAAACTATGGAAACCAAGACGAATCTGTTAAAGAACATCGCTTGCTTATACCTGAATGATACCTACCGGCACATAAGAATAGGAAACGACCTCACAAAAGCCGAAAGAGGGAAGGAAAAACAACTATTCCAAGAGGCAAAATCCAAACAAGAACAGTCGTCGGGGGAATACGTATACAAAGTACGGGGCCCATCGTGGGCGAGAAAAATCGTACGCATATCGAAGTCACAAACCAAACTTATTTTGATACTAATGCAGACCAGCTCCACAACAAGCTATCAGACCTAACGGCGAGACTCCAATTATCTATAATCGGATGTTATAGGAATTACAGAAGTGAAGTGAAAAAGATAGAAAACAAAACTTTACTACGGTAGAATTCAATATAGATGAAATAGGAGAATACATGTTTCCCAAGACCATAGAAAACGAGACAGGAAGAGGTCTGCTACTATATACACAAAACATGTCCTCAAAGGAAGTATACATGATAACTATTTTTCAAGAATATGTTTTTGTAAAAATTACAATAAGCATACGCGAAACAATATTAGTAGGTATAACATATATATCCCTAACGGATAAAAGGAATCATTTAAACAATGACAAATGGCGGGACCTAATTAAAGAGGCGGCTGGTAAAAAATATTCACATTGATAATGGGGATTTTAACTTTCCGTATATAGACTGGGAGTTACAAAGCGCTAAAGGTTCTAACTTCTCATCGCAAAAACATACAAAATGTATGTTTTTAGTCTGTGTACAAGATTTATTTCTCTATCAACACGTTACTGAAACAACAAAATAGAGAGATGGCGATAATACACACATTTTTGATATTTTATTAACAAATGAAGAAAAAAATATGGTTACTGATTTGATATACAGAAGTCCGCTTGGAAAAAAGTGGCAACTGTGTGTTCAGGTTTGAATATATCTTGCAGACGATTATGTTGCTTTGGGTTATGCGCAGTGGCGAAAGGCGGGGGTTACTTACAGTGGATTTGTTTTAGTTTTCAGTGCACACTATAAGATAAAAACCGATAAAATACATTTGTTGAATTTCAATTGATGTGAGGGCTTCAAGGACTGTGTATCGGATGTGTGCTTGAGTGTTGTGCTTTGTATTGCTGCTACCGGTAAGAGACTATATTGTGTAGTTGTATGTGGGAAGAAGGGGTAATTTGGAAGCAGAGATATGTCTTAAAGGGACAGTTCAGTGAGGCTAATTCGATACATATACACTAAGCAAAATATGACATGAATGTATTCCTCTACATTCTTATGAAACATATGACAAGAAATAGTGACAAATTCCACAACATTGTTAAGTATTTTGATTAATACCATTGAAATTCAAAATCGTTGATCAATACAATTAAGCAGATAAAACATACGCTGTACCCTTACCAAAGTCATAGTCACGCACGTTTAAACAAATGCAATACATAACCACTGAGGAGTTGGTGAAATTATTTTTAGACACGAACATGCATCTTATAATGCTAACACAACTGTAAGAGCGATTTGAGAAGTTCTAGACAAAACATGTTTTTACTACACAGGCAAGGGTCAGGGTTCGGCATACAAGGCTATGTGTGATGGCGATTGAACATTTCAAATACATTTAGTGGGCTTTTCACAGTAAAACCAACTAATCTAATTTCCATTAGAACTGGTTTGTTTCCAAAATATGTGCAAGTTTTAATGTACTCCTAGACTGAATTTTCCCTTTAATGTGTGTGGGTGTGCCTGTCTCGTTCTGCTGTCTGTTTTGGCGAGTATTTGTGTGTTGACTACTACTAGTTTGTGTGTGGTTTTGTACAGAAGTATAAGACTTGAATGTATTCTGCGTTTGTATAGTGATGGTAGTTTCAGTTGGTGTATCATGTCTGTTACTAAACTTGTTGTGTTTTGTTGTGATATCTGTTTTGTATGAAGCGTGCTGCTCTGTGTTGTATTTTTTCTATTTGCGTGATCTGGTATGTGTGGTAGGGATCCCATACGGAAGAGGAGTATTCCAGTTTTGGTCTAGTGAGTGCCTTGTATGCATGTTTTTTAGGTGTGGTGAGTTGATTTTAGGTTGCGTTTCAGGAAGCCTTGTGACTTGTTTGTGTTTGAAGTGATGTTGTTTATGTGTTTGTCCAAGCATATATTGTGTGAACCCTGTCCTGAACATGGTTAAACGTGAGATTTAAGAGTGTGTAGTTATTGTGTATTTTGTTTCGTTTTGGTGTGATGCTAATAATGTTACATTTGGCTGGGTGGATATAAGCCAATTCTGTGTCCAATATGCTGCTGCATATAAGTTTTCTTGTAGCTGTGTTCTGCTAGTTGTGTATTTGCATGTGTATAATACTGTAATCGGCAAAGAGACGTAGTTTGCTATGTTTCAGGTATTCGTGGAAACCGTTCATGTATATGAGGGGAAATATTGGTCCCTGATAGGTACCTTAAGGGACCCCTGATGTTACTGGTATCTTATTTGAGTATTTTTTCCGCAATGATTACAGGTCATTGTGGAGGACTTTATCAAATGCTTTTGCAAAGTCCATTATGATGATGTCTGTTTGTGTTTTGTTGTTGTTTGCTTGTTCGAGGTCGTGTACGGAAGCGTATTAGGATCACATAGGAAAATATTTTTCAGGATAACGAAATTATTTTATTTGGCGGCCTCCATGTAATTATATGGCGACGGCCAAATAATTATATGGCGGCCGCCAGAAAAATTAAGTGGCGGCCGCTTCTTAAATTTCTGACATATAGTTGTCTGGTTTTCGGCAAATAATTATCTAGCGGCGGCCGCCACTTTATTTTTCTGGCTGCCGCCAGATAATTATTTGGCCGTCGCCATATAGTTATATGGCGGCCGCCAAATAAAACATTTTCGATTTCCCGAAAAATATTTTCCTTTATTAGGCTTATGCGATTCCGTAACTTATCCCCAATTGATATATATATAAATGTGACGTGTGCGTGTTTCCAGTCCAGGGGTAGTATGCCGGTTGATAAAGAGCGTGCGAAGATTTTTGTTAAGATGGGTGCTATGATGTCCCTGAGTTCTTTAAGAACCCTGCCGTGTATGTTGTCAGTTCCTTATGCCTTCTGTGTGTTGACGTTTGTATTAATTTACTGATGCCTTGTTCTGTGATGTGTATGCCTGACATTTTTGGTACGGGACCTTTATCTGTAGATCCTGTTTTTTGTTTGATATTAACTTGAAATTAATTGTTGTTTATTGGTTTTGTAAACCTAGTTTCTGCTGTTTTTTGTTATTATGGGGGATGAAGATGCTTTAGGTGGTCCTTAACTGGTTATCGGGTCTGTGGTGTTTGGGTGTGAGCTGGTGTTTTGTTTTCTGTTATGCTAAAGAAGCGGTTAGTGGTTGTGTTGATGGGTGTGGTATCAAATAGGGTTAATGGGTAAACCGCAGCTCAAACAGTCCCAAGACACCCCACCGTGGTCGTAGTATTGAAGGAACGAGAAGATTATTTATAAATTTGGAAGAAAAAACCCTTAATACTATTATATAAATCATTAGTGAGAACTCATTTAGATTTCGCATGTGCTATCTGGTTTCCGTACAAAGCGAAATACATCGAAAAATTCGAAGGAGTACAAAACTGAGCAACAAAGCTAGTCGCTGAAGTTAAAAACCTTTCATACACAGATAGACTAAAACATCTGCAGTTACCAACATAAGCGTTCAGGAGACAGCGAGAAGATATGATAGAGATTTATAAAATAGCCAACGGAATGTACGATCAAAAAGTTACATACTTTTTGAAGATGTGAAAAGACGTTTCGTCCCGGTCAGGAAAGAGAAGAAAATCTTCAATAGTATATCCTCAACAATGTCACACTGTAAAGAGAGAGAAAAAAACACGTTTTTTCCTAAGTACTGTAGAAGTGTGGAACAACTTACCAGAGAGTGTTGTTTGTGCTATGAACTTAAGGGTCATTTTCTGTAAGCATCAAAATAGTCCATATATGAACGGAAAGTCAATGTTTCAGATTTCAACCAGAATTGGTATAAAGTCATTGTTAGTCAATCTCTACACAAAGCAAATGTTGCCTTGACAATTTTAGATTCCGTTACTGTGGTTACCAACCATGCCCAAATATGGGCAACTGAAATACTGGCAAATCAACAAAAATAGACAAAATTAGAATGGCTTTACAAACAAAGACGACGAAATACAAAATTGCATTAAATGTCAATATGTCAATATGAAAAAAGGGCATATTTTACCTATTTTCGGGACTTAATTTTAAAATATTGCACTCATAGAACTACAGCAAACTTTAAAATTAGAAGGTTCAATTTAATATGCCAGAAATAAAAAAAAATGGATATGTGTTTGTTTTTAATTTTGGAAAAAAGCGATCTGAAAAACTGTTTCCATGACGATTTGATCACATTTTATTTGTATTTGCCATCAGAAGGAGATTTTTTTATTCAACACACGACCATGTATTCTTTATAAACTTTTTTATATATCGTAAGTAGAATCCCTGTTCACATTTATAGACAGTGGCGTAGCTAAAAGTTAATACGCAAATTGCAATGCGAGCGCCGAAGGTGCGATATTTTGGTGTTTGAGGGTCCGAGAGTTTCTTAACATGATACTTTTTATTTAAAGTTACCTGCATTTAGAAATGATAATTGTGAATGTCGTCATATCATTATACAACTCTGCTCGATCTGAACATACCGGCTTCACACCATCGGCACATTGTTGTGTAACACAAAATAATAATGAATTAATTGTCTTGCTAAGTCATATAAACAAATGAATCTTTTAAGAGATTTTTTTTTAAATAGTACGTAGAATCCCTTCATTGAAATTTTAGTCTAGTTCATGTGTATTTAATTTTTACTGTTAAACGTTTGAAAATTTTATGCATACATTAACGTTTAAGGAAATGCGCCACGCAGCGGAAAAAATGTTTAACATAAAGTACGAAAATGTGCAGGAGCCTTTTTTCTTTCAAATGTGCAATTTTAGAACATCTCAGTCCGCGTTCCTGGGGAACGGGGAGGCAATTGCCCCCCCCCCCCCCTCTGACCCCCTCTCACCCCAACCCCCATCCACACTCCCCGCTTCCTACGCTCATGTATCTATATTGCCAAGTAAAACAGCATACGTTCTATGAAGCTTTAGAGTATTTGATGGAAATATGACAAGAAGTGAGAGGTGTTTTCATCCGTTATTTATGTATATATTATATATGAATGCAGCTGTACATCTACAATGTATATGTAAGGTACATTTTTGCTTTGAATGCATAAAAATACACATACAATTTAGATATATAGATATGCTGATTTTTTAAGTAAATCAGATGGAAAAGGTTACACAAATGTATAACTAGTGACATGTAGGGGAATGTCCATTAGACGGATAGACACTATAACTAGGTATACATAGGGAACTTTTAAAATATGTTATCAACACAAAGTACACAACTTTTACAAAACACATTAGTTATATAATTCTTTTATTATCGTTTATTACATGACTTTAACGATTTATTCCCTTTACCTAACAGATTGTTAAGTCTGGTTTTCACAGTAAAACGTTTAGGTGATTTCACTCAAATCCGACCAATCATATCGTAGCACTTTATGATTATGACGTCATGTGTGATGTGATGTTATTGATGATGATAGGCATGATTGGCAATTGGCGGATCGCCAGCAGATGATTAGCTATGCCCCCAATGATTCAAGGGAGGTCATTCTTATTTGCTCCGACATCGGTAGGTAAATAAAATGCCGACCGCAAAACTTTTAGATGACTTTTCATCAATGATTACCTTTAGTTATTAACCAATCATTTAACAAAAACGAAGGACAATATCGTTTGTCAGTGATTCTAAAATAAGAACTGTAAAAATGTCAATTGATATTTTGCAAACGTTAACACATGTATATTGCAGTCAATGCAAGTCAGAGAGCACCTGCTTTCTGTAAATTTTGAAGTAGGCCTATACGTGTTTTTTTTTCTGTTTTCTGACAAGACATCCGAAACATGAATTATTAAGAAAGGTTTGGTATAGACTTTTGGAATGCACATCAGTAATCTGCTTAAAATATACTTTATTCAATGAAATATATTTTATTGCAATATCAAATATTACTTTAAAACATTATATAATGAAACAGACTGTGGACAATGGATGTTTGGCCCTCCATGTTTAAAGTGATTATCAGGATTAAAAAACATGTATAAAGTATATAGTGTAAGAGTTCAAATAATTACTTTCAACCGACTTTAAATATTACGGGCACTAAGTTTTTTTTTATCTTAGGAAGTTTTACATAAATCAAAAACTTAATGTATGTACTACATGTACATAGTGCATATTAATAGGGAGTTAAAGAGCTAGTTCTGATAATGCATCCTTGATCCTTGATTTTATCTAGTCACTAGGCTATCCATGCACTTGAGATGTCATAGAATGACATTGATGTACAAAAGTACGTATGGCAATCGTACATTGTATATACATGTAGACCATGAATATATACATGACGAGGTCCTACTGACAGAAAAAATGTTTTCGTCTAAACCATACATGTACATGTATCTAATAACTAGTCTCTGGTGTTGTACACTCTGGGCCTAGATATATCGTTAGACAGTTCGGTCACGGCCACACACGTTACCGACTTTATACCTTCAAAAATCAGTAGGTCTTGATAGTAACAACTTTAGAACTAACACGTCTTGATGATCTGTATAAAATATGACATATGCACAACAGAATAAAGTATTAGTTGCCTCTTACATATAGTTTTAGCATTGAAAACATGTGTATACAAGTAGACGTGCTTTCAGAACATCAGCTGTTGCCTCGGTCGGTTTTATCCACTTTTCTAGCGATCTTCCGGGTTCAAAAAAGGGCTTTAAAGCATTTCAAACAAATTGATCACGATGTCGATTGTTGCTGTTATATTTATCATAATACCAACGCTAACCCGTATTTTCAAATTACACACGCCGTACAAGTCTACAGTGATGACGTAAACAAGTGACTGTAATGTCAGAGCATTCGAATTGGCGGCTTATTAATATAAGGTCACGTTCAAAAAGGGGAGGTATCAAGCAGTTTGATTGACAGCTGGCGATCCGCCAGTTGCTCTGTTTGATTTTATAAGAGTTATATATTGAATTGGCGGATCGCCAGCCGATGTTTAGCCACGCCCCCAACGATTCAAGGGAGATCACTCCTATTGCTTCGATATCGGTAAGTTTTTCAATTGATATTTTGCAAACATTCATACATGTTCATTGCAGTCAAAGCAAGTCAAGAGCACCAGCATGCTATAAATATTGAAGTATCGCTTTCTAAAACCATGTTGAATGACATTCACTGATTATGTTTTAAAGGGACATGAACCTAAATAAACCTTGCAAATTTGAGTAAAATACATATTGCAGACGTGTCAGATACCTTACTAAGGTAATATATATCAATTATTGTGGAAATATGTCAAATAAGATAATTATAATAGAAATTCCATCATTCGGTATTTTGTACCGGCCCGGTCGAATTTTGTAGATGAAAATAGTGGTGTTGAACTTACTCCCACAATGCACTGCACACATTAAATGAATGTAAACAAAATGGTGGGTCAAAAACGTGCGTGAAGCGAACACAAACGAATTCCGATAGAAAACGGAGTGCGACAAGAGTCCGTAACGTGCGCGATTAGGAAAGTAGGTAAATATTAATGGATCGCTGATAGACAAGATACGGGAGCAACTTCCCACTTTCTACTTGGGTGATGTACATACGTGGAATAAGTCAATAACATCTCTTTGCGGTGCCTCATCGAATGAAAAGTCTCGTTTGACTTTTGACTTATCTTTCTTACGCTAAATTCAAATTGTTTTATAACAAATATTAACATATGTGGCTTCATATGTCAACAATCGTTAATTAGAAAATAATCTTAAAATGTGGAAAACTGATATTCCTTGTCGTGTCAACAAATCTGTTGTTTTTTAAAACCTCGCTTTCAACCACCTTTCATTTTGTGTTACAAAAATAGAATATGACGGTCTATTTTTATCATTTGTGGGGTACATGTAGGTATTCCCCACGTTTCCGGTCGTTTTAGATAACCAATCCTTGTAATAAAATATTTAATAAATATCTGAAAACCATATCTAAGCATACAGAATAACTTATCTAAGGTTCATGTTCCTTTAAAAGTATAAGTACTTATTGTGTGTGGATAAAGAATCTCCAATTTGGTTTTGTTTCTTCTTTTTTCCCAGTATTTCCAACCATAATTTCAGTATATTTTGAATGTATTTTTTCTGTATTCTGATGATGTCTGTATTTTTAAAATAGCCTTATAACCCTTTTTCAAATATATGTTGAAGTATGACAGGATTTTGTTTTCATAAATAATTAACAAAAAAATAATAATGATTTAATGAATACTAGTGGAGCAACACCTTAAGGGGTGTTGCGAATGAAATGAGAGACGCTAAGGACCATGAATTGATAACTCATGGCAATTCTCCGAAAGAAGTGCAAGCTTAAGTATCCGCATATGCATACAAATGAACATGTATACAGTGCATACGTGTATGGAAATTGAATGAAGTATAACGCATAAATGACCATGTTACAGGTCTTGGATCTATTTTGTCGATTAAACTACCATAGCTTCGGAAACAATATCGCACGATTAAAGTCATTTTACGATTTTAGTCTATTTGACCCTTGTGACTGTGACCTTGAATAAAGGTCAAGGTCATTCATTTGATCAAACTTACAAGTAGTAGCACTTCATCCAAGCATGCTACAAACATAATACTTGTACCATGCACATGGCTACAGGCCAGTCAATTATTGATAGAGGAGTCATTTGAATATTTTAACCCATTTGACACTGTGGCCGTAATTAAGGTAAAGTCCATTTATTTGAACAAACTCTGTAGCCTTCCATTTCAGCATGTTACAGACCCAACACCAGGAATACAAAATTCAGGTCTGCATGACTATTGACAAAAAATTATTGCATGTGGAATAAAACTAGCACTCCCAATTCAAAACTGGTAGGTTAATTCTTTCACGACCTAAACGTCGGAAGGTAGTTCGATTCTTTTACAACTAATCTTATCTTCGGAAGGTAGTCCTATTCTTTTACCTATTGGAGGTGAAATAAAACTAGCGCTCCCAATTCAAACCTGGTAGTTTGATTCTTTTACGACTCATCTTAATCTTCGGAAGGTAGTCCTATTCTTTTAAAACTTATATTGATCTTCGGAAGATAGTCCTATTCTTTTACATCTCGACCAAATCTTAAGAAGTATATTTTGATTACCAAACAAAAAGCCCCTGAATGTACACATTAACACACCTTTATGGTGAACAAAATAGGTTACAAGATTTTAAATAAAAATGTATAGTAATAAGCTTCTCCAATGAAATGAAGAAAAAATCCCAATGTCATGATTACATAATATTTCAATTTGATCCTGACATATGGCTTCATATTCACTCAAAAGTGACAATTCTGAATATGCATTCAATATGCATTAAAAGTTGCGTTAATTTATATTGGAATAAACCGGTTCGTATGAAAGTTAAGTTGTAATTGGTATCACTATGACCTGCTTACAGATATATGTACTGTGTATTGATCCGTGTTTGAAATACAAAGAATAGCTTTTGCTCTCCAGAATTATAATTGGTAGGCCGAACCTGAACCCAACCACATCAGTGTAGAAATGTCCACAACTACTCAAATCACTATAAATATAGTGTTTAATATACAGAAAAACTGCTATTCTACATGCATATTAGTAATAATTTTACTTAAATCCATGATAAGGACCAGTGGGGGGGGGGGGGGTAATAATTTCCGTGTTAAAGTATATACAAGGCTTTTTCTCACTGCTTTGGGAATAGGGCCTGAGGCTTTGAATTTGGGAAAAATGTGCAACAAACCAGGATTTGGGAAAAATTATGAAATATGAAATCAAGCATAACGAATAAGATTTTTTATTTTCTATGTAGTTTATGTACTTTTCTGAAGCCAGTTCACAAATATTTAAAGTCTTAACCAAAGTTTTAAGTTCATGCAATATTTTTGGATAGTTTTCAAGAAATTTTGATTTTTGGAAATTTAAGACTTGAATTGGGAAAAATTTAGAGGTTTTGCCGAGGGGAATGGGGCCGATGTTCGAGTATTTTTTATGACCCATGTAATATCAGGTGTCTAGGCCTCTAGGTAATCCATTTGAATCATGCGGCCTTGAATTAAGGTCAAGGTCATTCATTTGAACAAAGTGACCCGTCAAACTTAGTAGCCCTTCATCCTAGCATATCACATGCATGTAGTTATCAGACAACATCATCAGTATACATGTATATATGTAATCATATGGACAGTATCTATGATGTTATAAATACTCAATGACATCACCAATATCAGCACAAATCCTTATACTTTGTTACATTGTTATTCTGCAATATATATTTTTACTTTTTATGATTTATAAAAGATTAAAAATGGCATCAAAGAAGTTGAAATATCATGCATATGGCATCACAAAGTTTTGAACTCTTACTTTGGAAATATACATTTTCATAAATAATTATTTAAATGTCTCCACTACCCACATTTCATCAAAAATTCTATTAAAAATTTCCAATCAGTGAATCATTGGATACATGTACATGTAAACATCTGTTTGTATTTTCTATAACATTTGTCAGTAGGGGAGATAACTCCATAATTGCAGGAGATTTTGAGCACCAGCCAGCACTTAAGCTTGCAACAAATGATATTTGTTTCCAGAATATAGCTAAATGAGACATTCTTAGTCAAAATTTATGTGCAAATACAATGTACATTGTATGTTTGTATAGCAGTGATCTACATGTAGCTTCAAATATTAATGTAAGAAAAACATTGTATTATATGTTTCAACATTCAGCATTATGCCATGGTTTTTGCAATGTGTGTTTTGTACAATAATTTTACAAAAGGGCTTAGACTACCGGTATTCAGGTTTCTAGAATAATAACTATATGTTAAATATTCAAGATTTTTTTTTCTTCAAAATACCAAGTGTACATGTTTCTAAATAAAAAAAAATGAAAAAATGTTTATGGAAGAAATGTAAAGAAAATCAAATTTGTTCAGTAGCTGTGTTTAATAAATAATGGAATCAGTGGTGGTTTTTTGGTTTTTTTTTTTCTTTATACACATACATGATTATATAGGGTCCGTTATATAATCTTTATATGTATGTACTTCACTTTCATAAACAAAACATCTTGTGTATACATTGTACATATATACATACTGGTATATATCTCTAGTCTACATGTAACGTACTAACGTTACATGTAGAACTTAAGTCTCTTATCTTTGTTGGGGTTTTATTCAATGTTTGCAACTTTTATTTGTTCAGTTAATGCTCATCTTCCATTTTACACATTTGGACGTGCTAGGTTTAGAAATGCTCAAGGAAAGCCAGAGTACCCTGAGAAAAAAAACATGGACCAGCAGTACCTAACAACTTACTGCCACCACATGGGAATTCAAATCGAAAAATGGATTCATAGGTGGAGGGCTAGTGGTATCATGTCTGAACTTCTTAACCATTCACCAACCATATACAATTACGGTTATGTACAAATGTATATGGAGGGATAAATCTCGATATTGCCTCCCTTGAAAGAGTTATTTAGATTTTCTTGAGGGCAAAGCAATGCTAAATGGTTCCTGACACATAAGGACATAATGAATACAAATTAATTAGCAATAAACCTAGTATATATCGTGTAAAATAAAACTGTAATAAATATTTTAACAACATTTTCCTTAACACTCAGTATTGATGGTGTAATATGTATTGCAGGGGCGTCTAGAAAATTTTCCGCTGCACGGCGCATTTCCTAAAACGTTCAAGCACATAATGTCAAACCTTAAATAGTAAAAATTCAATATACACAAACTAGACTAAAATGTCCATCAAGGGATTCTATGTACTATTTAAAAAATGTCTCTTAAAAGATCAATTTGTTTATATGTCTTAGCGAGACAATTAATTCATTTTTTATTGTTACACAACAATGTGCCGATGGTGTGAAGCCGGTAAATTCAGATCGAGTAGGGTTGCATAATGTTATGACGACACAATTATCATTTCTAAATGCAGGCAGCTTTAAATCGAAAAATTACCATGTTAATGAACGCTTTATAATCATTAAACTTTATCGTAAAAACTCATCTCAGCAATTCTAAATCGTATTTTTTTTTCCCGGGGGAGACCCCCGAACCCCCTTAACACCAAATTCTCGCGCCTTTGGGCGCTCGCAAATTCATCAAAATGCATCGTAAAACTCATCTAAGCCATTCTAAATCGTAATTTTTTCCCGAGGGAGACCCCTGGACCCCCCAAACACCAAAAATCTCGCGATTTCGGGCGATCGCAAAATCATCAAAATACATAAAACTCATCCCGGGGGTCACCCTCAGACACCTAATAAAACACCAAAATCTCGCGCCTTCGACGCTCACACGCTAATTTGGCCATTTTTTGCGTATTCGTTTATTTCCTTTTAGCGACTCCACTGTCTATAAACGTGTACAATGGTTAAATTAAGTGATATATGAAAAATGTACATAAAGCATATATTATATGGTTGGGAGTTGAATTAATCTCCTCCTGTAGGTGTGGCGGGGGGGTGGGGGATGGGGGTTTACAAAAATATTGCGAACCTTTGTCCCCCCATGACGTTTCATCTTCCTACGCCACTGTATTGTATATATATATGTGATATGCGAAACAAATTAATGAAATTGCACAAACTTTATGTGTTATCTGTATCAGATGATGTGTGGTGTTTGCACATGGCGTATACGTATGCATACTGTTGGTTTTTTGTCATGCAATCACACTCATTAATATGCACATGTAGGCCTAGTAGTACTCGTTTCCACTTTACATACACATTCCTTAATTGTTAACCGATTGAAGTAATTGGACGATATCAGTAATCAATCGGTTTGTCTGTCGAATTAAAATAGTGTGAATAACTTGAAGCCAGACCTGTTCTGTTTACATATTTAAAATTCTGGAAACCATGCCTGTTCCGTTTTACCTATTTACCCATAGGAATTGTTTAATATCAATACTTAGGACCCTACAAAAACCATGTCATTAAGACATGGTCAGGAAATCGAAATGCCCTGACACACTGTCAGTGAAATTCATTCAAAGTCTTCAAATTGTTAACTACGTACAGCACTAATGCATTATTAGGCCTATGTCTAGTGCTGGACTCGTCAAGGATTGCGGACTACACACAGGTGAAGCTCTGTGCTATTTTTAGACTGGCTGCAGTTGTAAACAGTTATAAAAAACAATCTAAACAACCTTCAATTATGGCTTATGTAGCAATTTAATTACACAGTCAAGCAATATATTAGCAGTAACGTATATTCAAACAGCATCTGTCTCAGAGCAAGTACAACTGACAGTTTTCAAGCTATGATTTGAAACGCTTTGGTTCTGTTGTCAGACAGTCAGTCGCGTGTTTATATTTATAATTACATACTGAACTGCAGGCTTACAAAAACAATCAATTGGGATTTCCGGAAATGACGTCATATGTAGACGCTTCGAGAACCTTCTAGAACATTCTATGGGGAAATTCCTGATCAACGTCAAAAATATACCTAATTTCGAGACCACCGTGTTGGAGTTTTGTGGCACCTATTAAAGACTTAAAGGAACTATTTTATTCAGAAAAACATCACCTTTTTACTACTGATAATTTCTGTTCATCTACTGTATCATGAAATTCAACAGGACGAATTAAACAGAAACTAGCGGTGAAAATGTCGATTTTTGCCTGTTTGACCCAAAATTTCTCCCTCAAATGAATTTTCGTAGAGTCAACAACTATCTCAGAAGATAGATCACGCCTGGATTTACTTAACTGTAAAATATCATTAAAAACTTTCTGTCAATTTCCTTATTACCCAACTTGCGGTTATAAGCGTGTTGGTAGGTTAAAATCGTCGTGGTTAACATTCGTTCCGAAGCAAGATTTGGCCTCTTTAAGTCCAACCCTGAAAATGCTGATAATTCCTCTCCGAAGATATTCATCAACGAAGCTCTAACTCCTAAGAGAGCCATGTTATTCAAACATGCTCGCTCACTGCGCCACAAGGGCCTAATTCTAAAAACTTGGACACAAGATGGTTCCATTGTTATTCGTTGTACTGATGGTTCTAATCACAAAGTAACTAAGATGACTCAATTACTTGACTTAGTTCCGGAAGTTTCTTTGAAATCTACTCGTGATCAGCTTCCAGAATTGCCTAACTCTTCACAATTAGCATCCGCTACTAAGTCCAAACCAGCGTCATCCTCGAACTCTGGTTCTCGTGCGGCATCTTCTCGTGTCAACACTAACACAGTCGGGACAATTCTTCAACCCAGGGTGTGAAGAAAGCCAGTAATACTACTAGACATAAATAGTGTGCTTCGGATAATCTAGCCCTGGCTTCCATGCCTAGAATTAGTACATCTAATTTCCTCCTCAAAGACTTTAGGGTATTCACCCGAGGAGAATTAATATCTCAAATGTAATGATTCTCTCTGTAATACACGTGGTTATGTCTGCTGTCAACACTTAAATGTGTATTGCGCATGTGTGATACTCTTTAAATATTTGTTTTAATTAGTGTTTGACTCTGCTCAAATTATTTATATATTCTTTATTGCCAATTGTCAAACCTACTATTTATAATTGCATATTTAATAACCTTAATTTTAATCTGTAAATATTCAGGGATTAAATGTTTATGTTTTCTTAAATTTTTTATAATTCTCGCTTGGTAAAACTTTTACAGTGTTAATGATTTCCAGTTAAGTCACAACAATCAATTATAAATAATTCAATATTGCGTAACAAAAAACTAATAATATTTTTCTGAGCATTATATTTGAGCATAGTAATTTTTATGTCCGATCATAAAGGCTCCATTAATTCAAATCTATTTCCAATATTCGTATTACTATTACCTTATCTTATCGCTGTTTCAAACCTCTGCTTTAAATGTTTCTATCTGATTGTGACAACATTAAATCTTTGATAGTTATTTACTCTATTTTAGAAAAGCAAACTAAACACATTGTAGGAGGTTCTGTTGTAGTAACTTATTACATTAATGCTTATAATTATACCTTAATGCTTATAATTAAACTCAGATTTTAATTCTGATTAATATGATTATATGATCACTTTTTCTTATGTATTTCTTTTTCCATAATGGAAATTTTATTATCGCTACTTTTATCTTTCTTTACAAGCGTCTACCTGATTGCGATATGATATTGATCTTATTTAGAAAACTTCAGACTGACACCTCGAAATAATCAAGGTATTCAATTTATCAGTATGTTTGACAGATTATAATTGAGTTTGTGATTTTCAAACTTATTTGATATGTGTGGTCTGTTGTGGTTTCCTTGTTGTTATTAAACTGTTGATTAATTATATTTAAAATCACTTAGTCTTCCACCGTTCATTGTCCGTGTTTTCCCTAGCTTACATTGCCTTAGTTAGATGTAAATACTGTATATATAATATTTATGATAATAATCATTAAGTGTTTACGTTGAGAGTATGTTGAAGTATGAAAGTTCGTGTGTATGACTTATTTAATAAGAATTACCTTTTATGAATGTGTGGCCTTATTCTCCATTTTATTACTTTATTTTTCATATGTTAAATCTTACTATGTCATTTGTAACTACTAAAATTATTACTAAGAGCAGGTGATATCCATACTTATTCCCTGGACATAACTATCAGACAATCTGATTATGGATGATTTATCGGTATTAAATTTGAATGTTAGGTCTCTCAGACCATAAAACTGACATTATTTCTTCTGAGTTATCTGAATATGATATTCTGGTGTTTTTACTGAAACTCATTTGAATCCTGATATTGCTAATTAATGATATTGAAATCAGTACACATCCAAATATATACAGACAAGACAGACTGACACACTATGGTGGTGGTATCTGCATATATACAAAAAACAACATAATAGTTACTCGTAGAAATGAGTTGGAAACTGAAAATATTGAAGTTATGATTATTGAACTAAATACTTCAAACAAACAAATTCTTCTATGCTGTCTTTTTAGGCCTCCAAACTCTCTTGTTGATTACTGGAATAAACTAGATAATATATTTGAACAACTTATTTAATACCAACTTAAATGTAATAATAAACTGGAGATATTAATTCTGATCTGTTGACACTTACTAAAACATCTCAGTTATCAAGGTTGCTAACAAAATATCAACTACATGATACAATTCAAGCACCAACCCGCATTACTAATTACCTCTATAACTGATATTTGGTTATATTTCGTACAAATAATTCTGTTACTTATGAACTATAGTCAAATATGATACTCCTTATGTCGTGGTTCATTGCCCAATTTTAATTAAATGTTTCTTTCAAAACATTCAAACCACAGGATTCCTATAAAAAGAGCTATATATGATTTTTCATAATGCCAGGAAATGGGATATTCCAAATTAAAAACTAATGAACTTCTGGTAGAATAGATTGGGACACCTGATTTCATAAACTGCAACCAATATAAATGACTTCTTACGTATCATCCTTATTATCACAATTAATGAAAAAAACAAAAACAGGCACTATTCACTCATAAAATTGTTACAATTGTTTCCACACTGTTCTTAAACCCATAGATCACCTCAGATATAAAAACTCAACGTTTAAGACAAATAAAAATTGGAATAAATAATAGAGCCTAATACCCTCAAATACGGGACCATAGAATGTGTTCAATATGTATCGAATTAATCGTTAAATGAATATTTTATTCTTATTAGGGGAAGCTAAAGTAATAATCTATATCCACTAAAATTACAAAATGAAACTTGTTCTGATAAGTCCAACCTCATCAAAGAAATTGGTGGATGGATATTGCCAAGTCAAGAATTAAAATGAAATAAAATCTAACTCAACCTCTATTCCTCTAAAAGTATATCTGGGTTAAATACTAACACATACTCTTGTTATAGCTGAAGGGGGGCGCTTGATACATTTTATTTTACGAACATCTCTTCAGATTTCACAGTGACACTAATCTTTCCTGAATTACCTCCCTTATGCCCTTAATGTAAATGTCTGGGAATATAATATTACTGAACTACGTATCAAAGAACACAGTTTAACCTTTTTAAGAAGTAATAAGCCTGCTGGTCCAGACGGCACATATTGCCAAGAGGAGTAGTTAAAAACTTGTCGCCATCACTAATCTAACCTTTAAAAATACTATTTAATAAGACTTTATCTTTGGGTGACATTCCAGACATCCTTAAGACAGCTAATGTTAATGCCCTATAATCAAGGTAAAGGTGACATAATGACCTAAATAATTACAGACCAATTGCAAATTACTTCTATATTTATTAAAATGTTTGAAAAAATAAATTCTTTAAATATACTTTTAATTATATCACTAGATATAACATGTTAGAGGGACAAAAATCAATCTGAATTTCAACACCAAAGATTCTACTTCTAATCAACTTGTTGATATTTTTAATATTATTCCAGTTTCTAATTCGAGTCTATAGATAAGGGAAATAATGTTGCGCTTTGTTTTCTGTGATATAAGTAAGGCATTTGACAGAGTTTGGCATTCAGGTACTTTTTATATAAAATTACAAAAATATGGCAATAAAAGGTAAATTACTTGACTGGTTCAAAGCTTTCTTATCTGACAGATAACAAAGAGTAATCATTGATGAATATAAATCAAACTTGAAATCAGTAAATGCAGGAGTACCTCAAGGGTCTGTTTCTTGGTTCTTTTCTTTTTTTATTATTCATAAATGACATCACAGATATATATCACATCCAATATAAAAATTATTTGCAGATGTGACTTCTTTATATGTAATAGTTGATGATGATGATGATCTTGAAAAAACGCCAGCAGACACTCTTAATGATGATCTCACTTCTATTTATCCTCTTGGGCTGATCAATGGCAAATTCTTTTTAATCCTAATAAAACTGTCAGTATTACCTTCTCAGGGAAACTCAAGCAGACCTACATCCCACTCGTTATTTTTAAAACACCAACCTGTATCTCAGCATGACTGTTCACAAACACTTCGGGCTAACATTTAATAGAAAAGGAACATGGTGATCAGAACACATATCAAATATCTATGAAAAAGCATCATCCAGACTCAATATAATTAAGAACTCTTAAACATAAACTTGATAGAAGGCTCTCTTTAAAAACACTATTTAATATATCTTATTAGGCCAATTTTAGAATATCCGATATTGTTTGGGATAATTTGTACAAAAAATGAGTCTGATCTTTTAGAATCTTTTCAAATAGAAGCTATGAAAATTATTACTGGTTTAAGGAAGAGGCACTTCTCATCTTCTTGTTCTTTACTCTGAAATCACAACTTGAAACATTGCAGAATATAGACGACATCAACACAAACTATCCCATTACTATATAAAATCCTAAATAACCATACTCCTACTTATCTATATGACAATATACATCCCTACATAAATACTAATAATAATTATGCATTTAGAAATGAAAGGTTCTTTAACTTACCACAATCAAGGACTAACAACTATAATAATAGCTTTTTCCCATCTTCTATGAGACTTTGGAACTCACTAGATCACTCTATCAGAGAATCTTCTTCTATTTCTTCTTTTAAATTAAAATTAAAAACAACTTTTCCATCTATAATCTCCAACATATTTATGAATTGTAAACCTAGAAATTTAAATATCCTTTTATGCCAATTGCGCAATAATGCCAGTGACTTAAATTATGACAAATTCTCCGATCATTTGACAGATGATGGTTCATGCTTATGTGGTGCTCCAACTGAAAATTCTGAACATTATTTTTTTATTGTACTCATTTTTCTGATTTTAGACATCACATAATCTCTATTTCTAATCTTTTGGGTTTTGTTAATATTGAAATTCTGTTGTATGGGTCTATTGATTTTTCTAATGATATTAATGAAATGATACTACTTCATACAAGTAATTATATAAAAAAAACTAAGAGATTTCAATTGTACAAATAGATTTTATAGAAATATTAAAATATATGCATGTATTGATATATTGAAGGCCATTATGAGAGGGTGTGTATGTGTGTGTGGATGTGATATGTATAAATTAATTAATTTGTTTTCTATAAATAATATTGCCTATTTATTACTTATTCATTTAAAATATATTTACTTATTTGTCTATCTGTTGTAAATAGTTATTTTCTTTTCTATGGCCCGCTTGGGTATGCTCCTAATATTCTTTTTTATCTTTTCATTTCTACTGATACAACACTATTTATATTTATTTATTAGTTAAATAAACCGGATTTCTGGAGAGGACCTATATAGGCTTTGCCTGAATAGACTTGTCCAATCCATTAGGCATTACATTAATATAATTATCTTTGATCAATAACACACAAAATGTTAATACCTTGGCACTATTCTTACACCTACCATCATTTGACATTACATGCAATCGCACAACTCAAACTTACATTATCTCTTGTATAAAAATATAGAGTACGCAGCAATGATACATATGGACATACGATGGAAATAAAACACAGTCTGTTCTTAAAGATGGGAAACAATATGCACACACATAACCTAGAAAAACCCAAATGGAAAAACATATTACCAAGAAGGACAAATTCAGACACAAATTAATGGTAGAGTAACGATACTAAACAATGAAGACCAGAGACACATAAACAACTCAAACTACAATATTACACACTCATGTATTGGACACACAACCCATGGGATGGACAGGAAGTGAAAAAAAAACAGAATATGGATTTACATTACAGGACAGGACACTGAAAACT